>NW_027532182.1:1562227-1584540 GCF_008692635.1 Crocuta crocuta
TCCCACCCCCACCCCCTGGCTTTACTGAAGTATAACTGACAAATAATCATAACATATTTGAAGCATACAACACAATGATTTGGTACACATATACACTGCGAAGGGACTCCCCGACAGAGTCAATTAACACATCTATCACCTCATATCTTGTCTTTGTTATGTGAGAAAGACACTGAAGTTTTATTCTCTTAGCAAATTTCAATTACATGATACAGCATTATTAACTGTGGTCACCACGGTATACATCAGACCCTCAGACCTTATTCATCTTGTAACAGAGAGCCTGCACCCTACAACCAAACCCTCCCTTATCTCTCTCACCCCCTTGGCCCTTTCTACTGTCTTCCCATGAGTTCGACAATTTTGTTTTTAAGATTCCACATCCAGATGATGCCGGGCGTTACTTGTCTTTCAGTCTGGCTTATTTCACTCAGTATAATGCTTTCCAGGTTCCACCATATTGTCACAAATGACAGAACTTCCTTCTTTTTTAAGGCTGGATAATAAGTATTCCATTCTGCATCTTACATCTTCTTTATCCATTCATCTGTCAATGGACACCTTGCCTATTGCAGATAATGCTCCTATCAATGTGGGAGTGCAGATACCTCCTTGAAGTAATGATTCTGTAGAACGTTCTATTTGACTTGGGGACATGGAAGCATCTTCTGAGAGATCAGAAACGCAGTCTTCAAAGGACGAGAAAGATCACTGGAGGACAAAGAAGAGGAGCAAACCTCCAGTTTCTCCAGGGACCAGACTCTTGACCTGGCTCTTCAACGGCCTGTCTCGCTTCCCTCAGGTCCTGGCCAGGCAAGTGCCAGTCTGCAAATGCAGGGACATTTACTAATTCCTGTGCAGAAGAAGCGGTGTGAGCCGAAGCCTGAGGCCTGTTCCAGGAGCCTGTAACACCCTCCAGGCCCTCGCTTTCCAAGCCCCCGGCTCACTGGCCAACCTGCACCAGGAGGCTTTGTTCTGCCAGGAGCTTGCCTTCTCCCAGGTGCCAGTGGGCCACAGCTACCCCTCGCCAGAGAAGCACACAGGGGTCATCCAAGTAGGAGGGGTCACGCTTGGCCATCCACTGCCCAATCCCTGCCCAGTGATTCCTGTATTTCTTTTCCCTTCCTACAGTGTGACCCTCTCGGATCCCTCTGCTTTACATTTAGTCAATCTCTGCATTTGAAGTCCAAGGACTCTGATTTGAATATTTCGATTTGAGGGCCTTGAGACCCCATGGCCTTGGAAATGTCACAACTCTGAACCTCACTCTCCATCACGTAGAACTGCATTTGCCTCATAGGACTGGTGTGGGGAGGAAGATTTGATGTCGTGGCAACAAGGAAACACATGGCAAGTTCCACGGACACAGCACACACCTGCGCAGTGTGTGTTCTGCACACAGGAGCCCAGGTGAGGAGACAAGCAGAGGCCAGAATCCAGCCCAGATCTCACAGAGCAGGAGCAGACTATGGGCCCACAGCTGTATCTGGCTGGAAGGAGCATCTTTCAGCAAGTTACACAAATGGAATCTAAAAATGGTTGTGGCGAGGCCTGGTGCATGTTAGGTTTCAGTAAACATTAATTAATGCTTAAATTCTTTGCTATCCACAACAGGCAGAGAATAAAAGCCATTGTTACTGAAATAGTGATAATTTAAGCATACTTTCCCANAGGGTTTGGGCCCCAATTCTGCCACTAACAATGCTGAATGACCATTAGCAAGATGTATAACCTCTCTGAGTTTCAGTTTTATTATCTGTAAAGAGGGAATAATTTGGGAGGATTAATTGTGGCCACTGTAATTAGTATCTCCTGAATAACTCACGTTTCAAGTGTTCTGGGGCCCAGTTTTATGAGGAAGGAGACCCCAGATCACCAGAGGTAATTAAACATTCATTATTCTAATTGGTATATTTATTAAAGTTCTAATGTGTTCTAGGCTCTGGAGGGCTTATACCATCTATTGAGAATGTTCTGCTTGCCAGATAATGTGCTAAGCACTTGATGCACATGATTCCATCCATACCCACGACCACCCTAAAAGGTGGCTACTATGATTACCTGATCAAGGGGAACTTACAAACTGGTTAAGAAAGCAATGAATTAATGCTTCAAAGTATCTGAGTAAACAGGAAACAAGTAAAGACAAATTGCATTTCAGAAGAAGGTAAGCACAAGGATATACTTTGAACGCGCTGGCTAGGGATTGGAGTTCGTTGTTGGAGGCACCTACAAATCCCTCTCTAGAGAATTTGGTACAGATGTATAATGAAGTATTATACAGCAGTCAAAAATAATGGTTTACAGGTAGGAACGGGCTACATCTCAAAAACCACATTGAATGAAAAAAGTCAGAAACGAGGTGGGATTTAGAACACAGCAGAATAGGCTAGAATGCGCCAAATTGTGGGGCAGTCACTGTGGGGCTTTACTTGTCAAAGAAGGCACCCCCGCCCTGGAAGTGCCCACCATAGATATTGGGGGAAGCCCTGGGTTCACCTGTGCATTCCAGATGCTGTCACTCAACACGTGCTAGAAGCAATACCAACCAAAACGTGGCCCCTACCCTCAAGTAGCCCACAGGCCAGGGTGGTTTTCATAAATGAGAAAGTTCTGCCAGAAAATTCTTTCTGCTTCACAGAAGCTTCTCTCCCACAATTGTCTCTCTGGGTTGGTAGACTGGTTTCTCTATCCCAGATGTGCTCTTATAAACTAGAAGACATACAGGCCTGGTCAAAGTGGAGACTGATACCAGCTGAGAACTGGGCTGGCCATTCTAAAGAAGCTAATTAACCAATATGACACTCCCCTCAATAACTACCATCCACTCCTGTTTGCTAAATTAGAAGGGGCTGCCTGGCATAAGGGAAAATAAGCCCAGTGTTCTGCTCAATCATCTTGACCCTGAATAGTGCAACCTTATTTTTTTGTAATGTTAAGAATATCCTAGATCTGCAAATATGGGGAGAACTTTAAGGAATAATAGCCCAAGACTGGACCAGACCAACAGCTAGGACCTCTTCCAGCCCCCTGTCCAACTCCAAGACCCTGTTGGCTGCTAACAATGTATATTTGATTGCCAAACTTGTCACACTTTAGTTAAGTATGGGGCAAGTGAATTCTCTGAGATAGCCCAGTATCTCTACTAAATCCTAGCCACAGGCAGTGCCACTACTCACATTACCTTCTCACAGAATTCTCAGCCCCTCAGAGCTAAATGTCATTTGACCATTATCTGCCACCCTCCAAAGTCTGGTCAAACATAAAAACAAAGTTTTTATGTGGCTCAGTTGGTTAAGCATCTGACTTCAGTTCAGGTCATGATCTCACAGTTCATGAGTTCAAGACCCTGNTCTCCTTCTTTCTCTCTCAAAAATAAATGAACATTAAAAAAAAAAAAAAAAAGAACAGATCCTATCACCACCACCCTCCTTCCCCATCAAGTCAGCACCAAGTTGGGGTCCGGTATCATGGTGGGGGTGGTGGGGAAAGAAATCAAATGAAAGGAGAGATTAAAGTCTTAATTTATACTGGCCTGGACTTCTTAACACCTGCCCACAGTCCAAAAGCTAGGGGACCATCTGAGATGCCTTCAAGGGACTGAGAAGGGAAATCATTAGAGTTCACTTGACGTAAGAAATGTGGGGAAATTGTACCGCTTACTGACTGCAGCCCACCAAGCCTCACCCACTTAATAACAACCCAACCCCAAACCCCAACCCGTCAGCAACACATAGTAGCGGTTACCCCAGAAGAGGAAGGTGGACGCTAGGGAGGGGAAATTTTTGACTTTCCAATTCAAACATTCTGAGTTGCTTTTGTTTAAAGCAATTTCTAGAGAGGCGTACGAAGTTTTGGATGACATATAATTCTCTCCATTTGCCCAGTAAGGCACTTAGCAAATGTCTTCGACCCTGAGAGTTAACAATCAAGCCAAACATGAGCTCCAACTTGGGTATTACTTATTCCCCTTCCTAATGTTGCCCCAAGGCCGAGCTCTGTAATTTTCCTAGGGGGGGAAAGAAGTTGTTTATTATTCCAACTGTTGCCATAGCAGCCAGCATTTCCATGTCACCGCCTTCTTCTCCCCAGACGTTGCTCCACTAATACATGTTCCAGACCTGCAATCCCAGGCATGTCAGCCAGAAGGAAACAGACTCGCGCTGCTGTAAAATACAGAGGAGTCCAGCCCTGTCTTGGAGTCTGCGTCCTAGTGTTTTCAACCCCTGCGTCAGCGAGCCGGGGAGATGGAGCCTATCTCTGGACCGAGAGTACAGGATCCTGAGGAACTTTAGCCAATTTCACAATGTCCCATCCTCCCCCACCCACACCTGTGGTCCCAGTCATCAGAACTGACATCATCTCATAAAAGCAACAGAAAGAAGAAAACAGAAACTATAGACCAGTTATCGGAGAGCCTGCCCCTAGTGATGCTGACTTCGGCATCAGGAAACAAAGAAACAGGACAATGCATCTATTCTTATCAAGACCTCCGCTGTCTAGATATCACCAAATCTCTCAACTTGGTGGACGGTGGCCCTTCATTGATCATTCAAATAGAACAGTAAATAAATAGGCAACCAGCATGTATACAACGTCAAGGATTCTTTGGGACTGTATGTTTCTACTGGCCACCTTACCATGACTTTGTGTTTCTGATGGATTATTTCTCTCCATTCCATGACTCATTTCTTTTGATTCTTGTCTTCTCTCTGTCCCACTTAGCACACGCTGAGCACTCCTTTCCTTCAGCCCCTCCACGTAGTGTTAACATTGTGTGCAGAAGACTTTTATTGAAGGCTGTGAGCAAGGGTAAAGCAGAGCAAAGTATAAGAATTGGCTGATTTTAATCTCATATGCCTGTATGTACATAGAACATCAGAAAGACATTACACAGAAGGATCTGCAGGCAGGGGCAGTGGGGAGACTCCCACTTATCCACCAAATTCTGATTGAGCACCTAATATGTGCCAAGCATTGTTGTAGGTACCTGAGATACATCAGTGAACAGAAAGACAAAAGTCACTGTCCTTGTGGCTCTTTTCTTTGTTCAAGGGAAGACAAAATAAACACCAAATTTAAACGTAAATGATTTCGTATATTAAAAATGATGTGCTATGGAAAAACAAAGCAAATATAGCAGGTAAGGGAGAGGTACAGGGTAGGAGAGCTACAGTTTTAAACTGGTGGATAAGAAGGCCTCATTAAGAAGGCAGCATTTGAGGGGTGCCTGGGTGGCTCAGTCGGTTGAGCGTCTGACTTCGGCTCAGGTCATGATCTCATGATTCGTGGGTTCGAGCCTCAGATCGGGCTCTGTGCTGACAGCTAGCTCAGAGCCTGGAGACTATTTCAGATTCTGTGTCTCCCTCTGTCTCTGAGCCTCCCCTGCTCTCTCTCTCTCTTTCAGAAATAAATAAAACATTTAAAAAATTTTTTAAATAAAAGAAAAAAGAAGGTAACATTTGAGCAAAGGTTTGTAGAAAGTAATAATGGAGTCATGAGGATGCATGGAAGAGCATTCCGGAGACAGGGAACAGTCAGCACAATGGCAATGAGGTACAGGCACACCTGGTATGTTAAAGAAATAGCAAGCGGGCCAATATAGCTGGACCAGAGTAAACAAGCAGGAGATAAGGAGGAAAGGGATCAGAAAGAAGGGCCAAAAAGGCCATGCTCAGGACTTCGGGCTTTCTCTGAGTAGGATGGGATCCTGGGATGAACGCAGATTATAGTGAGACAAAGCCATTGGATGGAGCCCAGTTAGAAGGCAATTGTGGTCATTTAGGAGAGAGTGAGATGGTGGCCCCCACCAAGCTCATAGTAGAGTCTGGATTTTTTTTTTAATATACACTTTATTTTTAGAGCAGTTTTAGGTTCACAGCAAAATTGACTGGAAAGTACAGAGTCCCCATTTCCCTCCTGCCCTCACACATGCACAACTTACCCCTCTGTCAACATCCTGCATCCCACAGGCAGGTTTGTTATAACCAATGAAATGAACCTGCCCTTATCCATCATTATCACTCAAAGTCCATAGTTAACATTGAGATTCATTCGTGGTATTGTGCCTTTAATGGTGCATGTTTTGACAAATATGTAACAACATGTATACACCACCGTAGTATTAGGCACAATAGTTTCACTGTCCTAAAACCCAATCCCTGGCAAGCAGTGATCTTTTTACTGTCTCCATAGTTTTGAATTTCCAGAATGTCATATCGTTGGAATCATACCATGTATAGCCTTTCAGATTGGCTTCTCTCATTTAGTAATATTCATTATGTTTCCTCCATGTTTTTTCATGGTTTGATAGCTCACTTATTTTTAGTGCTGAATAATGTTCCGTTGTCTGGATGTACCACAGTTTATTGATCCACTCACCTACTCAAAGACATCTTGGTTGTTTCCACATTTTGGCAGTTATGAATAAAGCTGCTGTAAGCATCTAAGTGCTCATTTGTGTGTGAACACATGCTTTTTTCAGTTCTTTGAGTAAATTCAAAGGAGCATTCTAGATTTATTTTGGTATCAGAATTCCTAATGGATTTGAGCATGTAAGAAAAATAGAGAAGGGGGAAGACCTTGGAAAAGTAGTTTGGGTGAAGAATCCAAAACTTAAATCTTGAACATATTAATGGAGGAGGTCCATTAAACACCCAAAGAGAGACAGGGAGTAAGCAGTTATTATTATACTAGTCTGAGGTCCAGGAAAGTCTTTTTTTTTTTTTTTTTTAGTTTTTATTTATTTATTTTGAGAGAGACAGACATACAGACAGAGAGGGTGAGAGAGAGAATCCCAAGCAGGCTCCATGCTGTCAGCAGAGCCCCATGCTGGGCTTGATCTCATGAACTAAGAGACCATGACTTGCGCTGATATCAAGAGTTGGATGCTTAACTGATTGAGTCACTCAGACACCCCCAGGAGAGACCTTTGGTAGCAAAGCTAGAGTATCAGGTGATATCACCAAGGGAGTGAGTATAGGGAAGAATATCAAGGATTGAGCCCTTGGGGCTCTCCATCCATATCAAGAGGAAGACAAGAAGAGAGGAATCACAAGGAATTGAGAAGAAACAACCAGTAAACAGGAAAAAAGCAAAGATAATAGTATGCACTGGAAGCCCACTGAAGAAAGTGTATGAAGGAGGAGGGAGTCATCAGCTATACAGATGCCAGGGACCAGTCTATTAAGATGGGTGCTGAGAATCGACCATGGATTTGGCAAGATGGAGGCCAATGACTTGACCTTGAGCAAGAATTGTTTTCTAATGGAGACAAAAGAAGGATTAGAGTAGATTTAAGACATGCATTCTCAGTGGGGTGGGATCATTCCCGAGGGAGGGAAAATCCATTCTTGGGGGGTGGAAAAACCCTTGTTCTTGTTATGTCTAGAGCACAGATAAACATATAGTACATAAGGAACTACACAGGATGTCTGTGGTATTCATAAGTCACGGGTGAGAGGAGGCAGTTTAATAAACATCCAAAAAGACAAATGGTGGAGACAATAATGAAAAAAGCAAGCGTGAGAAACAGTGGTTCAAGACAGAAGGTGAGGAAGAGACTCAGAGGCTGAGAAGATGAACAATACTGCAATGAGTTGCTGCAAAGGGGATCAAAGAAATGAGACAGCATGGGTAGACAAAGTGAGGTTAAGAGGAGCACCTCAGAAATATTTGACAATGATAATATAAATACGGTGCTTAATACTGTGCTCATTAGAAGCCACACACTGTTCCTTTACAGATGGATGAAAATCAGTCATTCCCTGTAACAACCTGGGAGTAAGTCATTATCATCCTGCTTCTGTAGGTGGGTAAATGGAAGCACACAGGGACTTCCTGCCCAGGATCTTGCAGCCAGGAAGAGTTGGACCTGAGATTTACACAAAGACAATCTGGCTTCCTGGATCAACATTTTAGATTTATCATAGATCCTTTTACATTGTTTGACTTTGCTCTCCCTGTTTCCTACACAAAAATACATAAAATTGCACATTGTCAAAAACTAGTATTTGGCATTTCACCCTGAAAATCTATCAATCATTCTATGCTGTGGCAAATGCCTCCTTCCTCTTTGGGCCCTCTCTCTGGAGACCTTCTTCACTCTGCTTCAGCTTAGCAAACCCTAATTCTTACAATTCTCCAGAGCAAGTAGGGGCAGAGAGAGAGGGAGACACAGAATCTGAAGGAGGCTCCAGTCTCTGAGCTGTCGGCACAGAGCTCAACTCAGGGCTCGAACTCACGAACAGTGAGATCGACCTGAGCTGAAATTGGATGCTTCACCTACGGAGCCACCCAGGTGTCCCCTACCTTTACTCATTCTTAAAGTCCATCAACATTCATCAAATGGATCTCCTTCACAAAAGTTGCCCACTTCTAAAGGGGAATTCTAATACAGTGAAATTAAAAATAAAGGGAATTAGTGTCTCTCCCAGAATGCAGAAACGTAACCAGCCATTTTATTTGTTAAATTATAATTTCTCCCACTACACAAGTATCTCCACTACCCTCACCCCCTCAATCCCCTCCACTCAGTTTCCCCACTCCCATCTTGGCACATTTCCTCCCACAGACAATGGTTTTGAGAACAGAGCTCAAAAGCAATTTGGGGAAAATTTATGTTAAATGAAAAATCCTTTGCCTTAATTAGATGAATTTTTCAGAGAAAACTATACTTGAAGATGTTAGCCTTAAAAATAAAACTGCCAGTTATTTTACCAGCAAAAGATGGGTTTGTTCAAGATAACAGAATTATAGCCCAAGACAAGCAAGCTTTGGGAAAAGCATAGACAAGTAGGCCAAACAAAGCAGAGAAGCACTATTTATAGAGGAGTGGCAGAGGTCTGGAAGGGCTGTTGTAAACAAAAAGTCCATTGGAGTAGACTGGGAGTTGGAAGTATAATGGCTTTTCATTGGCTGAGTTGTGACTGTCTCTCATTAGCTGGGCTGTTGTCAGGGGAGGGGGAAAGCCTTTCTTCCTCGTCCTGCCGCAGGAAATGGGTATCCAGGGCAAAGTCTGTCTATTCCTGTTGGGTTTGCGACTGGGGAGTGGTAGAGTGTGAGCAGCCCCACTGCCGGCACCCTGACTCCATGTAGTGAGGTCTCCCATTATTAATTTTCACAAAGACTACATTATTTGCATAACTGTCTTAATCCTTGACTTATTTAACAGGTTTATACCAAGTCAGAGGCACAATGGTTTAATTCTGGTAGATGAGCCCTAACCAGCAGCTGTCACCTGTCCCATGACAAATTATTTTAATGAGGGCCCACAAAACATTCCAGAATAGAGGCATGCCTTGTATTTGTCCTTACTGTCCAGCTCTTAACTGCTGAAATCAAACACAAGCAAAGACCAACATCACCTTCAGAGGCAGTATACTCATCCCATAAGGAGAAGGAGAAATATTTTCTTTTTCCCTACAATTCCCTATTTCTGAACCCTTCCTGTCACTATTCAGAATGTCACTTCCTGTCCCCTCCCTCTACTCCCAACCCTCACCTTTCAAATTCTGTCCCCCTGGTAGCAATATGCACCAACGGTTACTTCCCCCTTGGCCCCAGCCAGAGCTTAGAGTAACCACATGTATAGAAAACGCTCAATTCCTGGCCAAGGGCCATTCTCATCCTGGAGAATGCTAAAGGTGCTATTTTCACCTGGATTGGGGGATGTCTTGTTCTCTAACTGCACCTTTCCCCCCTTGTCCCCGTTCAAGAATCATATATGAATGGGAATGTGCAGAAGTGCCATTACTTTACGGACAGCCCTGAACCCACTCTCATGTCTCAACCTAAACCATTATGAGCTCATATCCATGTGCGTGATTGATGGCAAATTACTTGCAAACTCTCTGGCCACTGACTGCAGGCACACAGCAATTCTTTGGTTAAGATCTACTGAAAAAGACTAGGAAGAGGGGGAGGGACACGGGCCCGAGAGAGAGGTTCAGTGAGTCCACGTTATGAAAACTGGGCACAGGTCAGGAAGAACCATGCTAAGAATCTGAGAAACGCGGTCAATCAGAGGAGGCCTGAGACCTGCACTTGAGGAACTTCACGACTTTAGAGACTTAAAACCTTTCTTGACCCTGGGTGTTATTTGTTAAAAGGGATAATAATCCTATGTGCCTCACAGCATTGCTGTGAAAAATTACAAGCGACAATACAATTAAGCACCAGGCAAGGCCACAACCAGGCTCTATCCAGGGATACACAACCCACGGAGTCACAATCCTATGGGAGGGAAAGAGGAGTCTCAGTTGAAAGTTTTGCAAAATAGTTTCCATATTATTGATAAAGAAAACATTTCAATCCATTTGCACATTGCACAGATGTTTTAATTTTTCAAATATGCAGCTGATTTTGCAATAACGTGAAGTTATTGCTTAGGCTTTATTTATATGATGGAAACCAATGTTTTGAGACAATAAAATGGTCCATATATCTTTGCATGTTATCTAGATGAGCCATTTGAAAGTCTCCAGCTTTGAAATCTGTCCCAGATCCAAGCTATTTTGACTAAGTGTTTTGAAGTTAAATAGTGTGAAACTTATCCAGAAATCTTAGTACTCAGAAAAATAGGTTTCTAAAGAGTTTTAAACTGTTTGGTTTTAAAATTCTTTAATTTTTAGATAGTAGAAAAATGTTACAAAAATGTTTTGCCTAAGAGGTCTGGTTTAAAAAAAAAACAGTTTGAAACCAAACAGCCTTGCACTGTCTTAAAAAAAAAAAAAAAACCACTTCTATGTTATGAAAACCACATGAAATGGATCCCAAATCAAATAATTTTGAGGAAACCATTCCAAAACCAGTATTTTGACAAACTTTCCAAATTTAACTGTTGATGGCAACGACTCTCAAAATTCCAAAGAAACCAGATGTAACTTTCATGTTTTCAAACTTTACAAAATATCTTATTCTTTCCCACTCCTGGTTTATTTTAGCTGTTGGCCTAGAAGACTCAAAACAGTGAATGTGAGTATAGTTTAGCAACTGAAAACATGCAGAGAAGAAAGGTACCATAGTGGGAGGAAGAAAGAAGCTTGTTTTGAGTGAATCCCAGGCTTGGATTCCTTTTCCATTATCTATTACCTGTGGCATCCTGGTACCATCCTTACCCAGTTTTGAGGGGCAGCTCTGTCTTAGTTGGGTTCTGCCACAAAGCAGAGCATGAGTACAGGCTTTTATGCAGGTATGCAGGTATTTGGGGAAATTACTTAGGAAAAGGATTGGGAACGGGAAGAAGTGCAGCAGGAAAAGAGGGAAAGTCATCACCAAGGGGTGTCCTAGAGTTAGCCGCCACTTCGGACAACTGGGCCCCATAGCACAGGGACCTTTCAGGGTCCATGTTAAAGGTCTAAGGAACAAAACAGGGGCTAGCTCTCGACAGGCTCCACTGTACACCCCTCCAGCATCCACTCGCGGATCGTGCGTATGTGACCGCCAGACGCGTTCCTGCAGACTTGCCTAGCAGCTGTCTCAGAGAAGGCCTGTGGCAGTGAAGGGAACTGGAATATGCCACCTTAAAGTACGCTATTTTGGCATAAGGATTATTTTGAGCTGCAAGCAACTGAAAATCAAAAGATTCAGAAAGAAACCTTGTCAGAGTTTCTCTTATCTGACTAAAAGCAGAAACTTCTAGGAAATGAGGCTGCTGTGAGTTCTCTCTCAGGGAAGTGTCATGGCCATCAAGAAAACAGAAAGACCACATGTACCTGCATAAACAAACATTATCACAAACTCTTATCTCCAGCTCAATCTCCTAAAAACCTATTTGTCTTTTCTAAAGAAATCTATTTGTTCTTCCCATAGAAGAACTCCTCCCCTACTTTCCCTTCTCCTACTACTTTAGGTATATAATCCTCTTAATTTTAACCATTTGATGAGCTAGTTACTTCTTTTATTACCTTTCATATGCAAGTAGCACTTTTTCTTCTGCTAATCAGTCTCTGTCCGGTTAATGCCCAGAGGAAACTAAGAGGGCACAGGAAAAGTTCTTCCTCCCCAACAGCAGCAAGCAAGAGAGGTGAGGTACAGTCTGGATGAGATGTGGTCAGGGAGCTACCCCTATGCCAAGCTGGGTGTTGCTTCAGTGACTAGACTAAATGGTGGGCCCAGAGGACATGAGCACAAGAGCAACCCGATGCAGTTTCCTCATCTATCCAATGGGGGTTAAGAAAACAACATCACAGGGGCTGTACTGGCAGAGCCTATGTTTCAGCATCTGCTATTTCTTGAACAAGAACCCCCTCTTTCCTTAACTGCCTGGTGAACAATTCCTCGTCATCGAATTCCTTACCTCTGCAACTTTTTCCAGATCTAAAGGAAAGGAGACTTTCTTCCCCATTCCTCACCTTCCTCCGGGTCCCTGAAAGCAACTAAGTCCTTCTCTCCAGCCCTTGCCCCATTCCTATACTCTTCTTCTAGCGTGAAGGGGTAGTTCATCGGAATGAACTATGTTAGGAATGTCAATGTTAGGAAAAGCTCTCTCTTTCAGGCTAGGCTGACCCTTCTTCCTTCCCTGAGGTGAGCACATCCAGGTCAGGGCCCAGGGCCTCCCTTCTGAAGATCGGTCCTGAGACTGGGCAGGATGAAGCAGCCTTTGCCTCCCTGTAGACAGTGGGAGGGAAGGCAGAGCCCCTGACCCCCGCCACAATCCAAACCAGTCTCTCATACCCTGTCACCGGGTCACAGATCTGATGTGCTGGTCTTCAGATGAGGCCTCGGTCTATTTGGTCCACCTGTTACAACACAAACTCAACCAGAACAGGGATTTTTAGTTTGTTCACTGATGTATCCCAAATGCCTGGATCAGAGCTTGGCACATAGGAGGGGCTCTGTGTTTATTTGTTTAATGGATTAATGAATCCACAGGGGGAAGGAGTGTGATTAGCACTCCAAAAGGCCCTCAATCATCCCCTCCAGACGGCACTGGGCCCTCCTTTGTGATCCCTTAGCACCTCCCAATACAGCACTTAACACATCATATTATTTGATATGAAACCTGGCTCTCATGTTTGACTTGGAGCTTCCCAAGAGCAGAGATTTTTCTCCTACTTATCCTGGTCTCCCAAAGGCCCAGCAGTACAGGGACTAACTCGTAGGAGGTGCTCAAAAGTAACAGCTGGATGGATGACAGAGATAAGGAGCACAATGATATGACATTTTAATTGTCTTCTTTTATTTTTAATGCCAAAGATTCTTTTCCTTTAAAAGTTAGAATGTATGACTAATGAATCACTCCCAAGCTTCTTTGAGAACTCTGAACAGAAACACAGAAACGGAAAAAAACAAGATAAGCCAAAAGGGAAAGCCCAGTGCAGTAAATGTAGACAGTGACTCTGGCTCTTCAGCATCTGTTTGTGAAATCCAAGGAGCGTGAGTGTGAGTCAAGGGGAAGGGTGCAAAGTTCTTTGAGGATTTGCTAACATTGTTATTAATGCTACAATGCCAAGAAGGGAAAAAAGGACTCGAGGAAATAAGGACAGAAGCTGTTAAAGCTGTAAAGAAATGCATGAATGGCAAATACGTGGCAGTTGTGGCAAATAATTCCACGACTTCCCCAACCCATGCCCTCACCCCACCCCTTCATCCTGCCGTCCTTGGTAAACATCAGTGATCAATTAGATAGAGAACTTGTTTCCATCAAGGAAAAGTCCTTCCCTAATAGGATGGTGGAAGAACTCTAATGGCTATTCCTGCTTCGGGTCAAGAGTTCTAAAACCTAGATGAACTTCAAACTCATCTGGTGTCTTCATCACCTCAGGCCCCCATAACAAAATACCACAGACTGGGGGCTGCAAACAACACACTTTTCTCGCTCACAATTCTGGAGACTGAGAAGTCACAGCTCGAGGTGCTGATGAGGTATGTTTCATGCTGAGATGTCTTCTCTTGGCTTATACAGGGCAAGCTCTCTAGGGTCCCTTCTTACAAGGGCACAAATCCCATCTAAACCTCGTCACTGCCCAAAGTCCCCATCTCCAAATACCATCACACAGGGGGTTAAGGTTTCAACATATGAATGTAGGGGGGAGCCTAATTCAGTCCATAGCATCTACGAAGCTCCCTAAATGTTCAGAGGCCGAAGCCGCCCCTTGGAGAGAGGAAGCATAGGAATCTGAGTGCTTAAAAGTCTTCCTGTGAGGAGTATTTTATCACTGACATGGTTTAGAATTGCAGGAGCATGGTGATAACATAAAGCAGACTGACTGTCAATCAGTTTTATTATTGTTTTGAAGTTCCCTACAGGAAAACACTCCCTCATTGCCTGCACCTGTGCCACAATTAGTGAACCACCACAGAGCCCTCAGCTCCTTTTGTAATTTAACTTTTCATTTGTGTAGACTGGAAGCTCCAGGAAGACAGAGGACCCAGCTGTTTTTCACTCTCACCATTATATCCCCAGCACCCGGCTGGGCTTGGCTCAAGGTATGCACTCAGTGATATCTGGTCAGTGAAAGTAAGAATCAAGTCAGGTTGGAGGATGGCAGTCCCAGACACTGGGGTGCAACTCAGCACACCCTACGGTGCCCACCTGAGAACACCTGTCTGTGAACTGCTGTGGCCCTCCAAGACAGTTGTAAGGAAGTGAGAGAACACTAAGGATGAGGGAATTCATCCCTTTATTCACCTAAATGTCTTCATTAAAAACAAAAATTCCAAGATCATGACTGTGTGTATGTGAGAGACCGTGTTTTTTCTTTTGGTAAATGAGAGGGTAGAACTGCATATGTGGCTACTGAGCACATGAGATGTGGCCAGTGCAAACTGAGATGTGCTGTAAGTTCAAAATACAGACTTAATTCAAAGACAGTATTTTTTAAAAATGTAAAAGATCACATTGATATTTTTGTATTAATTACATATTAAAATTAAAATGCTTTGGGGGTGCCTGGGTGGCTCAGTTGGTTATGCATCTGACTTTGGCTCAGATCATGCTCTCTCACGGTTCGTGGGTTCAAGCCCCATGTTGGGCTCTGTGCTGACAGCACAGAGCCTACTTGGGATTCTCCCTCTCTGTCTCTCTCTCTCCGCCCCTCTTCCCCCCAACACACGTGCTCACTCTTGCTCTCTCTCTCTCAAAATTAAATAATCACTTAAAATACTTTGAATATGTTGGGTTAATAAAAGTATAATTTAAAATTTTTCACGTCTTCCTATAATGGTAATGATCAGCTGAGTCTGGCTACCAATGGCAGTGAATATTAGATAAAGACTGGATTCAGGAAAGAACATCAGACACTATCTGACAATCTGAATCAAGAAGCCTAAGATGCCAAAAACATTGTATTGGCACCCCCCCACCTCAGCAGCTAAAACCTGGATTTGTTGACACATGAGTATTCACTAGTGTTTGGTTACTAAAAATATTTATAATTAAGTTTTGAATATATACATATTAACTCAAAATGAAGCCAAGTCCTAAATGTAAGACCAAGAACTACAAAACTTTTAGAAGGATACATGAGGCAAAAGCCTCACAACATTGGATTTGGCAATGATTTCTTGAGTATGACACCAAACACACAAACAACAAAACAAAAAATAGATAAATCAGACTTTGTAAAATTTTAAAATTTTGTGCATCAAAAAACTCTATCAACAGAGTAGAAAGGCAACCGACAGTGGGGCGCCTGGGTGGCTCAGTCAGTTAAGCGTCCAACATCAGCTCAGGTCACGATCTTGTGGTCTATGAGGTCAAGCCCCACATCCGGCTCTGTGCTGACGGCTCAGAGCCTGGAGCCCGTTTCAGATTCTGTGTTTCCCTCTCTCTCTGCCCCTTCCCTGTTCACACTCTGTCTTTCCCTCTCTCTCAAAAATAAATATTTAAAAAAAATTTTTTTAAAGGCAACCAACAGAAAGGAAGAAAACATTTGCAAATACAGGATATATGGAGAACTTCTAAAACTCAACAACAAAAACACAAACAACCCAATTCAAAAATGGGCAAAGGACGTGAAAGGATATTTCTCACAATAAGATGTACAGATGGCCAACAAGTGTATGAAAAAACGCCCAACATCACGACTCATTAGAGGAAGGAAACAAAACCACGATGAGATACCACTATTAAGACTGCCACTAGATTAAGGGGGGAAAATCCCAGAAAACAACAAACGTTGGTGAGGATGTGGAGAAACCAGGACCCTCGTGCACTGTTGGTGGGAATGTGGAAGGGTGCTGCCACTATGGAAAAGAGTATGACAGTTCCTCAAAAAATTAAAAATAGGATTACCCTATGATACAGCAACTCCACTTCTGGGTATTTACCTCAAAAGAACTGAAAGCAGGGTCTCAAAGAGTGGTTTGTACATCCCTCTTCATAGCATTTTTATGCACTGTAGCTAAAATGTGGAAACAACCCCAAATGTCCAGATGAACAGGAAAGGCCAAATATGCTATATACATACAATGGTGTATTATTCGGCTTTTTAAAAAACTTTTTTAATAGTTTATTTATTTTTGAGACAGAGAGAGACAGAGCATCAGTGGGCGAGGGGCAGAGAGAGAGGGAGACACAGAATCCGAAACAGGCTCCAGGCTCTGAGCCATCAGCACACACCCCAATGCGGGGCTCAAACCCACAAACCATGAGATCTGACCTGAGCTGAAGTCAGATGCTTAACCAACTGAGCCACCCAGGCGCCCCTATTCAGCTTTAAAAAGGAAGAAAATTCCGACACATGCTACATCACGGAGGTCCTTTGAGGACATTACGGTAAGCGGAATAAGCCAGATGCAGAAAGACAAATACTTATATGATGTACTTCAAGTAGTCAAACATAGACACAGAAGGGAGACTGGTGGCTGGTTGCCAGGGGCTGGGGGTGAGGAATGAGCAATTACCGTTTGGTGGGCACAGAGTTTCAGTTTCACAAGACGAAAAGATTTCTGGAGATGGACAGTGGTGACAGTTACACAGCATTACAAATGTATTTAATACACTGAACTGTATGCTTAAAAATGTTTATGATGGTAAGTTTCATGTTATGTGTATTTTACCACCGTACGACCCTGAGTTTGAGAATTACAGTTTTCTTTAAATCAAAGAAAGCATACTCAAGGATACCTCCTTGTTAACTCCAACATTGTTTTCTCACTCACATACCAATGTCCTTGCTTTTTTCCTTTTTCATAGAAGCTTCTTACTATAGAATAGTTTTAGATTTACTGAGAATTCCAAAGATAGAGAGCCCTCGCATGTCCCCACTGTATGGTATATTGTTACAGTGAGTGACCCAATACTGATATTTTTTTTTTTTTTATTTCTAGGAGAGACAAAGAGAGAGAGAGACAGCGTGAGCAGGGGAGGGTCAGAGAGAGTGGGAGTCACAGACTGAAACAGGCTCCAGGCTCTGAGCTGGCAGTCAGCACAGAGCCTGACGCGGGGCTCGAACCCACGAACCGCGAGATCATGACCTAAGTTAAAGTTGGACGTTTAACTGACTAAGCCACCCAGGCGCCCCTGATATATTATTATTATTAACTACAGTCCATACTTTATTCACATTTCCTCCATTTTCCATCATGTCCTCTTTCTGTTCCAGGATCCTATCCAGGGCAGCATATTTTAGTCATGCCCCCTTAAGCTCCTCTTGACCATGAAAGTTTCTTAGACTTTCCTTGGTTTTGATGACTATAATAGTTTTAAGGAAAACGAGTCATGTATCCTGTAGATCAAAACTGAGATTTTTCTGGTGGTTTTAGACTGGGGCTATAGGTCTGGGGGAGGAAACTAGAGAGGTCAAGTGCCTTCCTCAGCACAAATTAGCAAGGGTTCCTTAATCAACTGATAAATGACTTATCACTGATGATGTTGACCTTGATTAACCAGCTATGGTGGCACTATCAGTTTTCTCCATTGTAAAACTCCTCCTTTTCCCACACATAGTCTTTGGAAGGAAGTCACTATGCACAACACACATGGAAGGAATGTGGGAACAAACGTTGTGATGCCCATTTCACAGAGGAAAAAAAGTAGGGGAAAGGTTAAATTCATTTCCCAAGGTTTCAAAGTTAGTAATTTACAAAGCCAGGATTTAAAAAACAGAGGCTTTATCCACAGGTTTTTCTCATGGTCTTTAGAAAAGTCAACAGAAACTCGCCTATAACTGAATTCACGGTAGGATATCACCATATTGCTTCATGATACAGAATGCCATTGTCTTAGAAAAAAGCACAGGCTGCCAGATACAGGTCCATTGCTAAGTCCACCCTGAATGGTCACGTGGCCTGGGACACTGAATGCCTCCAGCCTTGGGCTGAGTCCTCTGGGAAACAAAACAACACCGGGTTTAGGAACCGGGATTCTGGTGTTTGAATCCAGCCAAGTCACTTAGCTGTGCTACCTTGGGGAAGTACCTTGCCGTCTCAAACGTTTGGCTTCTCATCTATAAAACAGTGGTGATAACGACAAAATGTCAGTCCAGAAATTCATGTGAAGGAAGGACGATAATTTTACTTTCCATAACTCAGCTTAATTTCTATCTTGAGCTCCGCTGAGACCTGAATGGCAGATTTCACTTCCATCAATCCAGTGTCTTTGGCCCAGATTCCCCCAGACACAACCTTCCTTCCTTCCATCTTGTCTGGGGATCTCTCCACAACTTCCTTGACAAATATGGGTGCCTGGAATCACTCTCCTGCTCCCAGGCCACACTGGAGGAGCCTCCAATACTTTAAGGCAATCAAAGGTGCCATGGCCTCTCATTCCCTTCTCTCTCTCTCTCTCTCTCAGATGGTCTGGAGAGCCCTTTTAAGCTCCGCACAACCCCTCTAGGGTTCTTTCCCCTCCCTGGGCCTACCTCCTGGCTAGGGCTCCACCAACATCAATACTCTTTTCAGTTCTTCTAAACCATGCCCCTAAGTCCAGGACACCTGTTCATGGAGAAGCACCTACCCAGGGGGGAGGAATAAGGCTTTGAACTTACTTATGAGGTTTGTCCCCCCAAACTGTTATCTCTGCCTTGAAATGCTTAGACCCCTCTAAGTATTCAGGCTTTTAAAACATACGTGCCAGGAAATAAACTGTTATTTAGTTAACATATAATGGGTTTGTGATTTTTAATGAATTAATAAAAAGTTTTAATAACTATGCTTTATTATTCAATTATAACTTCCAGTATGATAAATATCAGTAGATATAACCCAGTAAACAAAAGCTCTTCAGAAATCTCAAGAAGTGCTAACAGAATAAAGAGGTCTTATGATCAAAATGTTTGGCTCAACCACAGCTACTTTTCTGAACATCTACTATATTCCAAATAGTGGAGATTTTATACCCACAGCTGGGGTATAAAGAAGAAAAGTCAGAGTCTCCGTCCTCAAGCAGTTCACACTGAGAGGAAGAGATGTTGAATAATATTAGACAGTCATTGTAGATTTCTCCATCTGAACACTGACATGAGGGTAACTCTGGAAACAGAGCAGGTGCCGCGCTTAACTCAGATGGCATGTCACTGTTTCTCCGAGACCACCCCTGACTCCCTACATGGAATATAAAAGGGGAAAGCTCCAGGGGTGTTCAACACGCTTGGTGTGCGGACCACACAGAATCGGTGGACGGGGAGCCGGGATGCCTAAAATAACAGAAAACAGACGCTGCAGAATCTTGCAATGTTTTCCTGTAGCAGGTGATAGTAGTTAGCTTCTCCCTGTCACAGAGGAAACGGGCACTGACGGCTCTGCAGAGATGACTCACCGAAAGGGAAGCGGGGCCGTGAAGTCTTCGTCAGGCTCTCCGAGCTACACGCACCTGGTGCCGCGCCATGCAAGATCAGTTTTGCTCCGTGACGAGTCGTTTTCATACCTTTATATTCAAACAGCGTGACCCAGGACACACAGCGCATGTGAACTGCTGGGACAAAGCATAACCCTTACGGAAACTTTCCATTGGCAGCGGACTGCTTGGGGACTCGCGGCACGTTTATAAGATTCGGTTATTATTAGGACATGGGTGAAGAAGTTTGCCGAGCACGATTAGAATGCCAGCCAATCGTTTGTCCTCTGCAAAAAGCCAACAAACCTCTGGAAAGGATGATACCTTGGGAAATGTAGTTTCAGCTTCTCACCCTTCCAGGTCATTCTTTCATGAGGCCCTCCAGCCAAGTTTTTGTTTTGTTGTTTGTTTGTTTTAGGCTTCAGTCTGTGCCTGTGTGGTAGGCAGCTTCTGGAAGGGCTCCCAGGGATCCCTTCCTCTTGGGATTCACAACCTTGTGTAATCCCCTCCCCTTGAGTGCGGGCTGTACCTCACAACTTGCTTCTCACAAACAGAAGGTGGTCAAAGAGAGGGATGTCACTTGGAACATTCAGTTACAAAAGGCTCTGACATCGCTCATACCCTCGTCCTCTAGCCCTCTCCCCGGTTCGCTCTGATGAGCCCCATTTCCACCACGGTGAGCTTCCCCATGGGCAGTCTCACCTGGCAAGGAACTCAGGGCAGCCTCCCGCCAACAGGCATTGGGAAACAGAGGCCCTCGGTGCGGCAGCCTGCAAAAAAAAAAAACAAAAAAACAAAAAAACCCTGAAGATTGCCCACAATCACCTGGAAACATCCTTTCCCAGCTGAGTTTTGAAATGGCAGCAGCCCAGATGAGACTTTGATGATAGTCACTGATAGACCTTGAGCCAAAACTTTTGTAATGGCATAAATTGATACAATTTAATAAAGGAGGAAAACATTCTGTGTTTTGCCAGGCTGAGTGTTCCAGAGATGGCAGAGATCAGGACTGGAAAATCCATTCACCAGAAAAAACCTTCACGTCCATTGTCTTCCTCCAAGGCACACTTTTGACGTGCTCTATCCAATTACCTCCTCCTTCTGTAATTACACAAAGCCAACAAAGCCATATGCTTAAGTGCTTGCAATCCAAGAGCTGCTACTGGCCACCTGGATTCTCTAATCTCCCTTCTTTTGCCCTCAAAAATCCAATAAACTCGTTACCACTTGTCAAAGCTGACAGCCTCCCCCGTGGCGAGGAAGGCTCTGCACTCAAAGGAGATTATTTTTATGTCTTTGTTTTTCCTACTTGACTTCCTATCCTTCTTCTGATATTTACTCTTTCTGTCAGGGCCTGTATCCCGAGTATGGACTAATAAATAGCGTTTGCCTTATACCTCTCTGCTTTTCCGTTACGGCTTCCAAATTTAGGCTAGATCTGGGTAGAACAGGCAAGCTGGATGGCGGCTCTGTGACAGCAGACATTGGATTCAAAATTAGATGGTCCTTAGAGTTACGCAGCCAGCCTTCCTTCCAACCAACACAGGCTCCAGAACTGTTCCTAGAGGCCACGTTAACCCGAGTCTTTTTTTTTTTTTTTAATTTATTTCTAGGGGAGAGAGAGACAGCGTGAACAGGGGAGGGTCAGAGAGAGGGAGACACAGACTCCGAAATAGGCTCCAGGCTCTGAGCTGGGAGTCAGCACAGAGCCCGACGCGGGGCTCGAACCCACAAACCGCGAGATCAGGACCCAAGCGAAAGTCGGACGCTTAACCGACTAAGCCACCCAGGCGCCCCAACCCGAGTCTTTTGAGAATCAGACTCCCAACGTGAGGTTCAATATCTGAGGATTCGGGAGAGGAATCAGCTGTGAGAGAAAACGGAGGGAGTCAGAAGGGGCTGGGAGAGCCACCAGACTGAGGCGAGTCTGGTCCTGAGTGAAGCAGACAGGCAGGGAAGGCTGGGTGGAGGTCCACGGAGGGCTCTTCAAAGCTGTCAGGTAGTCTTCAAACCAAAGTCAGCTGTCAGAGGAGTGGTCGGTTTCCCAGGACCAGGTCTGCCGTGTGGGTCACCGGCTGGGAGGAGGCCATGTGACATCAGCACACTCACAGCAGTGGATTTCAGGGGCAGGGGCTGGAGCCCTGGGTCATTTTCACTCCCCACCTGTGGTAAGAGGTCTGAAAAGAAAATTCTCAGGGCCCCCACAGGGGCATATGACAACGAAAATCTGGGTGCGATAGGGCAGGAGAGTTATTCTGGAAAGGTCACATCTCTCTAACAGGTAACCCTTGTGGCTTTTCTTCTTTGTCTCTATTGACAAAACATGATCTTTACACTGTCACCAAAGGGGCAGAGCCGTGGCAGGTTTCATGACTTGGGAAGCTCATGTTCTGTGTCGGCACGCTTCCTACTCATTCATTCATTCATTGATTTCTTCTTTTACTCCTTCAGCCATATTTTTAAGAGTCTGTTTGGGTCCCTAGAGAATCAATGCTAAGTAAGTCATCCACGGAAATGTCTTGCTTTAGGGAAGATGGACGATAAAAGTGTGAACCAAAAAAAAAAAAAAAAAAAAAAAAAAAACCTTTTTTAA
>NW_027532182.1:1584552-1616449 GCF_008692635.1 Crocuta crocuta
GGGAAAAAGGGAGAAAAAAATGTGAAAAAAAAAAAAAAAAAAAAAAAATGAAGACAAACCTTTCTGACTATAATAATACTTCAAGGAGAATGAAACAGGATAATGCGATAAAGAATGACTTTTGGGGCGTGGGAAGGGAAACCTATATCCCATCATGTTTTCTGTTACTTTTCTTTTCTCATCTCTCAGACTCTGTTTTGGAACATTGAGGTGGGGCATCAAAACTGCCTCCAGTTTGTTTTCCTCCCTGGCATAAACACTGGCTTGGACTATTCACTCCAACTTCTGCTTCCTCTAACAGTGTTATTGCTGGCAAGTCGTATTCCTGAAATACTGTGAGCTTCCCCGTACATCTCTATCCACAGGGGATAGGGCTGGTCCTGTAGTGATGAACACACATTTCTTCTGGGTTAGTAACTCCTCTTAATTTGTTTTGGACCAGCCCTATTTTTCCCTTTGCAAACTAAAATCCCAAGCAAGGGTCAAACAAGCCATGCGAGAGAAAAGCCCACCAGGCCACACTCAGTTCTGGCAGCACCAGGCCCTCCCCTAATTAATCACAGTGGTTGAGCATTGGCCACACAACTAGCCGAGGAAGCATGTGGGGACAAGTGTACTGGGCTGGATGTCGGAAGACCTGCATTTTGTCCCAGATCTACCCCGAATGAAATGTGCCATCGCAGTCAATCCCATCCTCTCTGGTTCCCGGCACACAATAGGTACGTAATACATGTTGTTGAATGAGGACAGCAGGATCTTAAACTATTACTTTCTGTACCGCTGGAGTATAGATTAAGGGGCCTTAACAAAGAGACCCCAGAATGCAGTGACTTAAGCTACTGATGGATTCATGTCTCTTTTTGTACAACAGAATAGTGGCAAGAAGGGGAGATTGGCACCTCTGCTCTATGAGGCTATCCTGGGACCCAAGTTCCTTCTTTTTCCCTCTGGACCCTCTCAGGGTGGTGCCGCACGTTTGGTGCTGCTTCAGCGGTATCCCATCTGGGCAACTGCCAGAAGGAAGAGGGGAAGACACAGGGAAGAAGTGAATTCCTCTTAGGGGAGTGCGGTGGAAACTACACACTTCTGTTCCCATTCTATCAGCAAGACTCTGGCCACGTGGCCAAAACGAACTTCCAGCTGGGAAATATGGGCTCTAGCTGACCTGAGAGCACCACGTGGGGGGGGGGGGGCGCGGTGGTAGGAAGAGTCTCTTACTAAATGGGGAATAAAAGAGGACAGGCAGGCTTGGACATTCAGCAGTCTCCGCCATGCCTATGACAAGATGCCATGCTCGTGCCCATGATTCTGCTAAAGAATGACTGGCACTGGCGTGCTATCTCTTATTTAGCTTTCTTCCCCAGAATATGTCACTGGCCTAAACCCAAGGATGTTGAACATATGTGTTTTAAAATGGGGCCCATGGCTCCCATAGACCCTAGGAGAGTCTTGAAATCTTTCATGAGGATTTTTTTTAATTGGGGGTTTTCCTGTCAGTCATGGTGTTAAAACTGACGGTTACCATCTTGCACATCATTCCTATGATTCCATATAATCAAATCATGCCTTGGGATCTCAACGGCCTTGTTGGTTCCAATGGCACAGATATAGACTTAGCACAGAAATGCTGGGTTTGCCCCAAATTAAGCCCAAATAAATTAATAGTATACTTCACAAAGGGAGTTTCCAGAGCAATCCAAATAGAGAGAAACGATGGGAAACTGGATCATCATAAGGCACCCAGTAGGATACACATGCCAAAAGAACTAATGAGGCAGTGGTCAATATCGTGTTCTCCTTTGAGAGGTAATTTGGTTTCAGCAAAACAACATCATCCTTCCCATTAAATTAATGTTGTTAAATTGAATCGCATTGGCTTTTTAGTTTTGTTTGAATTTAACTTGTATTGAATTGAATTACAGTTGACCTTGAACAACATGAGTTTGAACTGTGTGGATCCACTTATATGTGGAGTGTGTGTGTGTGTGTGTGCATAATACAGTACAGTAGTGTAAATGCATTTTCTCTGTCTTATGGTTTTCTTAATATCATTTTTTTCTCTAGCTTACTTCTTGTAAGATTACAGTATATAAGGCATATCATATACAAAATATATGTTAACCTACCATTTATGTTATTAGTAAGTCATCTGATAGATAGTAGACTATTAGTAGTTATGTTTGGAGGAAGTCAGAAGTTACACGAGGATTTTCAACTACATGGGTGGGGGTCAGTGCCCCTAACCCCTGCATTGTTCAAGGGTCAACTGTATACTGAACTCAGTTCAACTTGTTTAATTTCACTTGACTTGAGTTTTATACAGATATCAGAGCTATAATGACAAGTGTGAAAGCAGCATCATGATCAAATGACTGTAGTATACACTGGGAAGGAAGTGGAAATTGTTCTTTTCTTTCAAAGGGGCCCACACATTACTAAAGTTTAAAGAGCAGAGTTATTGTGAACAGTTCTAAAGGATTATGATAAGTGATCCTTCCTTAGAGTGACTCTCGCCCCTGGTCTATGATTCTAGCAGACCCTAAAACATTTCTGCCCTGGTGACAGTTACTTTACATCGTGTCCAAGCTCATCACTCAACCTCGATGGCCGCTCCGTTGTCACCAACTTCAGAAGAATAAACATGGAATGTTCTAGCATTTGCAGCATTTCCTAAACCAAAGAAATTTTGTATAAGAGGGTGGGTAGATTACTCTCTGCTGCTAAGTTCCTGCGGGGGTAGTTGATGTCTGCACCCTGAAAAGACAAGGAAGCGAAAAGTTCCTTTCCTTTGTCTCCTGCCTTACCCATGACTGCAGTTTCGAGGGTAACTGTATGACAAAGGCAATAAACACTCCACCCCCCCTGAGGCAATGGAGTAGAAAGTGACATATATAGGGGCTGGGTAGCGGTGCATGCATCAGTCTATCTGGTGCTTGGAGATCCTTTGGGATGAGAGGCGCTATATAACTGTAAGTTATGGAGACGCTTAATCAACCATTCTCCCACCAACTTGTGCTCTGTCCATGATTTACGGGCACCTCTGTTTACCTACAGGATAATGGTCCTGGTGGAAGAGAGTAGGAGGAAATAAATGACTTGGTGGGTGATTAATTGTCCTGGTGCAGCAGAGTCCAGTACCAGGATCATTATTTCTATTCTATGACAAGAAAGAAAGAAGGAGCAGTGAAGCCGTGTGCATAAATAACAAGAGAAGGATTTCCTCGCTGCTCTGGAAAATTCTGCTCCCCATTCTTTTCAGGCTACCTGAAGGGGCCCATTCCACAGTCTGAACTCTCATCTCTTTCCTGAGCCTTCAGATGTGATCTTTGCTAACTCCTCTAGTCGGGAGCTAGGGACATTTTGGCGATGGCTCCCATCCCATCCACCGCCAAGCAGGGGAGCACGGCACCACAACGTTGCCCTTTTTGGAGCTTGACCATCCAGAAGGTCTCTTAGAAGGCAGCTCTGGGCTCTGAGAATAAGAGGCAGCAGGGAAGCTTGTAAATTTGGATTGAATGAACACTATGAGCAAAGACAGTAGAATACGGAGGGCCCATAAGGCCATCAGCTTTGGGCATCTTAATTAATGAAATGGAGCATTTAATCCAGTCGTTCAAAACCCCCCTGCATATTAGAAACATTTTCCTTAGGAGCCTTAAAAAAAAATTACCAGCTCTCACCCTTGACCTGTGAAAGCAGAAGCTCCAGGAGGCAAGTCTGGCATTGAACCTTTATAAAGCACTGATCTAATGGAAATGCGATTCCTGAGCCTTGGAGGTAACCGTTCGGGAGCCTTGGGGCATTGATTTCATTAGGGAGTCCCTCATTAGCCTAAGAGAACATCAGGGAAGAACAACAGACAAGCTGCTGTACATTCCAGCTCCAACATTATTGCTTCCAATTGGGGAAAATAAATCACTGCAGAAGGACAGCGCCTCATTTTAACTAGTCTGGGTTTTAATAGCCCATCAGCTCTAGTTTAAACGCTTTTTGATAGCACTGCGCATTTGACCTTAAGCAAAGCACTTGGATTCAACCTTGACATTTACCATAATTAAACAAAGAAGATTTTTCTCATTAAATATTATTTTTGTTTCTTGGACCATGAACTGCATTGTGAATGAGATTCTGTTTCAGTCAATGCAATGGCATGACCCTCCATTCTCGGCAGCTGTTAGCAGCTCCAAGCCCCCATGTGCCCTCGGCTGAGGCATGAGGGAGGCTGGCATTTCCCGTGGGCCCTCTTTTCAGCTCCTGACAAATGTCACAGAGGCCAGCATCATCCACAGGGAGAATGGGTAGGTACCAGGGGGAGGCAGACAGCCCTATTCCAATTCTGACAGATATGTTCTTTACCTCCCTGGAACCCTCCTCACCCACTAGACAGGGAAGGTCACTTTGGGCAAGATCTGCCAGGCTCGTGTTGAAACTCTCTGTTCCCTCCTCACCCACAGCAGCGAGACTCTGGCACTTTTTTTATTTTGTAAAGTATTGTCTCAATTCCCTACCATGACCGATTGGACCAGAAGTGGGTAGCACACCCGGGTTGGTTTCATCCAAGTTCCCCCAGGAATTAGAAATGGAATCAAGAAAAAGAGAGTACGATTTTGTTTGGATAACTGGACTTGTATGATAGATATGCTGCAGTTGCCACCGGGGTAAAGAGGCAGAGGGAGCAAGGACCCAGGGAATAAGAATGGAACAGTG
The DNA here is from genome assembly GCF_008692635.1 of Crocuta crocuta. Classification (NCBI taxonomy): domain Eukaryota; kingdom Metazoa; phylum Chordata; class Mammalia; order Carnivora; family Hyaenidae; genus Crocuta; species Crocuta crocuta. The sequence goes on from NW_027532182.1 coordinate 1,589,260, forward strand.
GAGATGAGGAGGAGGAGACCCAGGAAGACTCCAGCTTGTATTCTGGCCCCTGATCCTTGACATTTCTCCCAAGGCTCCATTTTGTTCCTGTTGTCGGCTTCAAAAGAAACTCCTGTGTCTTTATAATAAAGCAAGTGGAGAAACGTCCCTTGCCTACCCCTTCCTTGATATCATTTACCTTCCCTCTTTTCTCCATGTGGTGATCCAGGGGCCAAGTCAGCCATTTATAACTGAAATCCATGTAATCCCTAACTCTCCGGACACTTCACCCACTAAGAATGGGTTTTGGTAACATCTTCCCAGCTCACGATAAACCCATTGACTCCCTTGTGATGGTTAATTTTATGTGCCAACTCAGCTTGTGCCCAGATATTTGGTTAAGCATGATTCTGGATGTTTCTGTGAATCACGTTTTGGTTAAAATTACATTTAAATCAGTGGACTTTGAGTAAAGCAGATTACCCTTCACAGTGCAGATGGGCCTCATCCAAATGGTTGAAGGTCTTAATAGAACAAAGACTGGACACCCCAAGCAAAAAGGAATTCAGCCAGGAGATTACCTATGGACTCAAACTGCAACTCTTCCCTGGGTCTCCATTTGCTGGCCTGTCCCATCAGATTTCAGATTCACCAAAGCTCCATATTCACGTGAGCCAATTCTTTTTTTTTTTTAATGTTTCTTTATCCTTGAGACAGAGAGACAGACAGAGACAGAGCATGAGCTGGGGAGGGGCAGAGAGAGAGGGAGACATTTCTTTCTGGTTTTACACACCTGAGCTGTAGTGCATAAAGTCTGGCCCCACTATAGCTGCAACAGAGAATCCAGAGAAAGGAGGTCTTCCTTGCCCCGACCCTTGGAAGGAGACGTATCCACCTCCCCACCCGCCTCCTACTACCACCGTTGGGAGAGAGAAAGTAAGGAACAGTCGCAAGGACACCAGTCACCATAGCATGTGATTCCCTGCCCCTAAGGAGCCATCATTAGAATAACATGGCAGCCAGAAACATGAGGGCTGATATTTAGACAGATGGTCTGAAGCTCTCCTCTGTCAACTCCAGCAGTTGCAGAAAGATCCGAGAGAGGCGCCAGGAATCTAGTTTGTGCGGCAAAGAGCTGAGCCTGGACATGGTCTTTCCCAGCGGCTGAGAGACGGGCTCACGGGCTCAGCCCGGAGAGCGTGCCCTTGCTATTTCTGTCAGCATGCCTACCTGTTACGCTAGAGCCTCCCAAGAGCAGTTCGAGGTGGGGTTTTCAGAAGAGAAAGGAGGAAGACTGGAGAGCGGGTGCTGGGAAGTAAAATCGGGTGCAGCACAGCTCCAGAGCAGCCTGGGGGCTGACTGTCCCGGGGCGGCTCAGCTCTGCTCAGTCCACTGTCGGTGCATCCTACACCAGCCTCTCATCCCCTCAGCCCTGTCCTACGGGCCCGTGGCTTTTCAGACCAGACCCATGGGTTCCTGGAGAATTCTCTGAAAGCCGTATGTTAGTTCCAACACTGTCTCTGGCTATGTAGTTGCTAAAAAGGCAATCCTTGAAACCCGGCTGCTTTTCTCAACCACATCGCTGCCACCCTAGCTGTTTCCATCCTTCCTAGCTACTGCACAGATCCATGGCGTGGCTTGAATCACGGCTCCTGCCATCGGGTCTGCAAATCTGGTTTTCACGTGGCTAATCGCCGTTGCGTACCTGCAATGTGCTGGGCACGGTAGCAGGTATTTCACATGCGTTTCATTTGATAACTCTTACAATAGGTACATGAATTGCGTGTTACGAGCCCCATTTGATAGAAGAAATAGGGGTGGAGAAAGGGAAAATTGCCTTCCCAAGGTTTCGAAGTGAGTAATTTGCAAATCCGTGGGGGAAAAACCCAGGTCTGTCTTTAATCAAAGCATGTGCTCATTCCACTACGGTGCACACTCCCTTGTGTCTGGTATGCCCATAACACTGCCTGCGGCCACACACCACCGCCCTTCCCCCGTCCTGCTGCTGCTGCTGCTGTGGCCACAGAAGGAGAGCCCCTGTACAACTCCGATTTCTCACTATCATCGGCGTGGGAAGAAAATGATTTCTGGATTAAGTGCTCACTGGAAAAATCTCACCCACCCCTGGCGACCCTTCATTCTATGTGTCCTGGTATCAGCTGCATCAACAACAATAATGAAAATGTGTCTGTGTCTGTTCAATACCCAGTCCCTTGGGTTTTCTATGCAAAAGATGGAGTAGATGTTTGAATGTTTACATGCCGGTGCCTAGTACAGCCCACTGCCGTCTCAGGAGACCTGTCCAAAGATCAGCTATTGTGCAAAAACGACTTACCCAGACTGTAAATTGAAAACCAGAAAACGCTTTCCTGCATTCTGTCAGTATTTCTTAAGCATCCAAAGTGTTGGACACTTTATAGTTGGTCCACAAGGATGATGAAAGCCTTTCGTCTTGTGCCTCCTACTTCCTCACTTATAGTGGTAGTTTGAACCTTTCCTTTCGGAACAATGCCCTGGGTTTTGTCCTTAACTCAACGTTCCCCTGCTTGTCACTGGTTAGTTCTCTATTCCCTTCAGGCAGTTACTGCTAAATTCTTGAGGCATTAATTGATCATGGCTTTCTCCCCTCCAAGTTCTGAAGAAAGTGAGAAATATACAAAGGAGTCAGAAAGAGATCCTAATACTTGGTGTACGGCTGGCTCCCCGGACTGGTGCGTGGGGATTGGCCGTGAGGCCTGAATGAGTTTTCCAGTCCTTCCTTTCTGAATTACACTTAACCATCGCTTCCCAGTCACAGCAGCTGACGATGGCAGGCCTCTCCCCTCAAAGGCCGAGCTGCCTTTGAGGCTCACCACATGGAAGAGGCAGGAGCAGAAGAATGTATACCAGCGTCAGGCCACTGAGCCGGAGAAAGGCAGCCACAGAGAGTGCGGAAGGGTGAAAATATGGCTACAAACTCCTCCCATCCCTGATCACATGTGCCCTTGCAATATGGGGTCAGTCCTGCTCCCATCAAGACACAGATTTTATTTCTCGACTCTTCTTTTGAATCTGGGCTGCCCTTATGACTTGGTTTGGCCAATGGAAAGTAGTAGAATGACATTATGCAATTTCTGAGCTAAGACCAAAAAAGACCTCTGCGTTCTCCCTCTTGGAACCCAGCGGCCAAGTGGGGAAGCCTAAGCTAGCTTCCGCCTGGGACGAAAGCGGCAGGCCCCCGCTGAAAGCCCGGGGGACTGCTGAACCTGTGAATGACATCATCCAGGAGCAGCCAACACCCAGTCCACGTGCCAACTACCCACAGCACATGAGTGAACCCAATGACACCACAGAGAACAGAGAATAACAATTTCAACCAAGTCCTGCCCAAATTACCAGCCCACAAAATCTTAAGCAAATAAGCTTATGCATGAAAAGAGAGCAGGCTCAATAATCCCTAATTCAGCCTCACCAATCAGATGTCTCTCTGGTATAAGAATAGTGTGGCTCTAATATGGATTTCTATGGAAACATGATGGGTGGCGTAATATTCCCACCACAAGTGACGAACCCTGCTCCTCTGGTATATTCTGAAGTCCTCCATAAACACAGTATCCTTCATTTATTTTTTTATTTTTTAAATGTTTGTTTATTTTCGAGAGAGAGAGAGAGAGAGGGACCGAGCATGAGTTGGGGAGGGGCAGAGAGAGAGGGAGTCACAGACTCTGAGGCAGACTCCAGGCTCTGAGCTGTCAGCACAGAGCCCAACACAGGGCTGGAACTCACAAACTGTGAGATCATGACCTGAACCGAAGTCAGACACTCAACTGACTGAACCACCCAGGCGCCCCATGAGGGTACTCTTTAAACACCGACCTTTCCTCAAGGAGCTAATGAACAGTAGTGTATTTGTTTCCTATCGCTGTTGTAACAAGTTAACACAAACTTGGTGGCTTAAAATGGAACAGATTTATGAGCCTGCATTTCTAGAGGTCAGAAGTCTGAAATGGGCCTCACTTGGCTAAAAGCAAGGTATCAGCAGCAGGGCTGCATTATTTCTAGGTATTCGAGGGGGGAGGGGAGATTCCTTGTGTTTTCCAGCGGCTAGAGGCTGCCCTCATCTCTTCACTTTATGACCCCCTTGCAACTTCAAAGCCAAGAGTGGCTGGTTGAGTGTTTCTCAATGACTGACTCTTCAACCTCCCTGTACCACACTTAATGACACTTCTGATTACGTGGAGCCTATTAGGATAACCCAGGACACTCTCCCTATTTTAAAATCATATGAGGAGCAACCTTAACTCCATCTGCAACCATATCTCCCTTTGCCATGTAACGAACATATTCACCTGGGACATCCTCATGGGGCAGAGCAGGGGGGACGGCATTATTCCAGCTAATACAAATAACAAGCACAGAGTAGCATCACGCTCATCAGTGAGGATTAACACTCAGTTCCCTGCTTGCGCCTCTCCTAACAGTTTCAAAACACTCTAAACGTAGGGTAATAAGAAGTCATATTTTTATGATGTCTTTGGGGTTGATTATGTAGGACAGAAATGGAACCTTGTTGAAAACAAAATACATTCTATCTCTTGCTTCACTCTAATAGTCCTGTGAAGGCCAAGTTGACAAATGGCCCAGCTTTCCTCTCAATCATGTTGCCAATAACAACATTGGAATGGTGCTTGGGGCCTTCAGGCTGGACCCTGTCAACAAGACAGGCCTCACTGAGTAAGAGGCAATCTGTCTCAGTCTGTCAGATGCTACAAGATTTCTGGTGGCAATGACTGGGAGAGCACTCCACTCAGTCTAGAAGCGGTGGAAGAGAAGTAACACAGCAGACCTCTCTGCCAGAAGCCAAAGAAGGAGATGGATGCGTTAAAGAGTGCAGAACTCTCTGCCTTCTTGGCCATTTCCATCTTGTAACTGAGTGCTACAGGGATGATTGCCAAGAGGACATTTGTACCAGGCAGGCTTGCAGACTCCTCTCCTCCACTGAATGGTGCAAGATACTAAAGGTTATCTCTGCAAATGTGATGAGCATTCATTCACCAGGACCCCAAAAATAAAGAGAGTCAGAGTGGGAACTACTGTGTAAAATCTTTACAGGAATATATGCAAAGGGGGAATATGGTTCAATCATGCTCTTTTGAGTGTGAGTGTGTGTATGTGTGTGTGTGTGTGTGTGTGTGTGTGTGTGTAGGACAGTTGAGGGCAGACTCACAAGAGACCAGCAGCAGATGTGAGAAAAGGAGTCTCAACATGTCAGTCGGGATAATCTGATAATGGGCTATGCAAAAGAAGTCAATGCCAAGGCAAGGCACCAGAAACACTGCCCTGTTTCGGGTTTGGGGTTTGCAATCAGATAGAGAGGAAAGTGTGAGAGCCAGCTCCACTCCGCCCTTGCCAGACATGAGTGAAGACCTTGGACAAGCTATTTAACTCGGTTTTCTCATCTATAAAATGAGGATAACCATCAAGTCTTGCTTTGTAGCATCTGCGGCAGACATTGCACGCTCCCAGTGAATCCCATCACCCAGTATCCACACCCTGCTGCGTCCCCCTCTCCCTATGATGCTAGGCTTCTCTATGGGTTTTGCTTCGACTGATGGGACATCGTCAAAGGGACACCTACAGAAGCTGACAGGTGTTCGCACACTGGGTTTGTCCTCTCCAAACACCGCCACCTAAGAAATCTAGGGTATCTTGCTGGGAAGGCCACAGGGGGAGAGCCAAGCTACCCACTCTGGCAACCCCAGCTAATCACCAGATACACTGTGACCACCAGAGAGTCACCATCCAGGACCCTTTTTACCCCAGCTGAGCCACATGGGCAGATGACTGTGGTGCCACAAGCGACCCCAAGCAAAACCAAAGAATAACTGCCCAGCCCCAACTCCAGAACGCCCATCCCATTTGTCGAGATGATCCTTTGTATCTAGTACTATTCCGTGGATGACATGAGTCCACGTACCTACCTGGGACACATGCCCTCTTTCTAATTTTTTTAATGTTTATTTATTTGGGGGGGTGGAGGGCAGAGAGAAAGTGAGACACAGAATCCGAAGCAGGCTCCAGGTTCTGAGCTGTCAGCATAGAACCCGATGTAAGGCTCGAACTCACGAACCACAAGATCATGACCTGAGCCGAAGTTAGACGCTTAACCTGACTGAGCCACCCAGGCGCCCCCACGTGCCCTCTTTTTACTCCCTCCTTCAGCATTCAGTTCTAAGGAGCAGATGACGGAACAGGTGGAAGAGTTCTGTGGGTGGATCTTTCATCCATCCATCTCCTCCCCTGGCTCCTGGCGAGGGAGCCTGTGGCATCACTGTGGGTACCGCAGAGTAAACAGGGGTTTTAACCACGAAGTCTGGGGATGGCTTTCTCTGGGGCAACAGTCAACCGATAAAGGCTCCTGTCGGGATGAAATCAAACGACGCGAAGCGCCCGGCACAGCTCCTGACACAGACTCCGGGTGCTCTGGGTCTGGCGATGGTCACCTTGGGTCAAGTTCAGGCCTAGTCAGTCCTACCTTTTATCTGTTACCCCGCCCCACTGCAACCACCTTACTCCTTTCTCTATATCCACTTGGAAAAAAAAAATCAAGTCATGAAAAACCACACGTTTGTATTTTGTTTTCCTTTTTCTTTTAGCGTTTTATAAAATTATTTTCACGTACTAAGGCAAAACAACGAAAAATCAGATAGTGCTAAGAATCTTAAAGTGAATCTGGAGTTCCTTGTCCTACACTCCTGCCCCAGCACAACCTCTCTTCATTTTAGGAGGCCTGAGCTACACTCATACCAAATTCAGGCAAATACTATACATAAGTGAAAACCATGAACATAGAGGAAAAATCCTTAGCAAAACATTAGCACATTGACTCCAGCATCATACAAAAATTATACAACACACTGTACGTGAGTGGGTTTTATCCCAGGAAGGAAAGCTTAGTTCAATACTCAACGTTCAGTTCACGTGGTTGATTGTGTCAGAACCAAGAGCCCCCTCCCCTCAACGTGCCTGTACACAATTCTCCATCCACGAGTCTGCTTCTGGGAATGCAACTTGAGAAAAATATGCTAAGTATCATTGGCTTCAGCAAGGACCAGGTGTGATCTAATCTATATTTAGAAGGAGTCCTGGCAACGTGTGTCAATATGAGAAGACGTTAAGGGCAAGACCAGTCAGGAGGCTGGTGCAGCTCAGGGATGGGGAGAGGCAGATGAGCAGAGGCGGGAGGATGTGGAGGAGGTGGTGGACATGAGGCTGAGTGGGAGGCAGAGCTGATGAGATCTGGAAACTAACTGAATGAGGACAGAGGTGGGAGGGGAGGGAGGAATCCAGGCCTGGACTACCCTGTGAATGGTGATGTTTGCCCCCAGATAGAAAATCCAAAAGAGAAAGCAGGTTTGTGGGGGGAAGATCGCCCTGTGAAGTATGTTTGCCAGCTCTGCCTGACCTCTCTGAACCTCTGACTCTTCTTCTCCCACCTGGTGTGGAGCCCAAGGTCCTCCATCATCTGGCCCCTGCTCCTCCCTCCCTCCTCCTTCCTTCTCCCTTCTCCCCCAGACCCAACTGCACTAAGCCTCTTTCTGATCCCAAAGCTGGCTGATGTGTTCCCATCTCAGGGCCTCTGCCCTTAGAAAGCTGCCCTCCACATTCTTTAAGTGACTGCCTCTTTCTGTTCACAGGCTTCTTTCCCTTGTCACTGGCCATGGAGGCCTTCCTTCTCTGACCTTCCTAGCCAAGGCAGCCCCTCCCGCCAGGCAATCAAGCCACATCATGGTACCTGTCTCACCCTCTTGATGGCACCTAAGCACACCTGAAAGTATCTTATTTGCTTTCACTTGTATTGTCTGCTGCTACTGGAAGGGAGCCCCTCACACACAAGAACCCAGTTTTGTTTACCTTGTCTCACAGCAGTGGGACACTGCCTGGCACAAAATCGGCCCTCAGGAGATACAGACTGACTGACGGACTAGCAGATGGCAGAACGGGAGCTCGAGCCAACTGCCACACGGATGCCGGACCTCCAGAGCCAAACCGGGAAAGTCCTAGGCAAACCGGGGGAGGCGGTCCCCTCAACTCACACCCAGCCCTGCTAACTCTCTGTCCCATCAGTGACTCTTCCTCTGGCCTGTGCATGCGGTTCCAAACCATGGCACTTGAAGTCACAGGTCCCATGCTTCATACCAGTGCCTGACACAAGGGAGGCCAGCAACACATATGTTAAGTGAGTGAGTGAACGAATGAATGAAAAAGAAAGGGAAGAGGAGGGGAGAAAAGGAAAGGAGGAAGGGAGGGGGGAAGAGAGAGAAAGAGAAGGAAAAAAGAGAGAAGGAGGAAGGAAGGGAGGGAAGGAGGAAGAGAGAGAGAGAGGAAGGAAGGAAGGAAGGAAGGGAGGGAGGAAGGGAGGGAGGGAGGGAGAGAGAGATAGGAAGAAAGAGAGAAAGAGAGAGGAGGGAGAAAGGAAGGAAGGAGGGAGGGAAGGAAGGAAGGAAGGCTTGGCTCCCTTAAGCAGAAGACAGATCACCCTGTATTAGCTCCCGGGTTTGAACCACGAAGCCTGACTGCCCAGCGACGTCCGGCGATGGGCCAGCCCGTGCGACTCAGCATCCTGCCCTGTGAGCTGGAATAAGGTCCCCAGGCGTCAGCTGCTCATGCCTGATGTCCTCTCCCCTGTCGCGCCGCTGGGTCTCAGTGGTAAACCAAAAGCCCGCGTCGGTGGAGCTCGGACAGGCTCACAAAGCAGGGCAGCGGAAAGCCCAGACAGAGAATCTAGACAAGTGGCTCAGATACATGGGGCATTTTTTTCTCTTTGGGGAATTTTCTCCCCATCTCATTCGCATCGGAGGACAAAGCCTGCAGTCCTGCCCGCGGGGATGGGAAAGGGAGAGAGCACCAAGGTCGGGTGGGATGGCCTCCTCTGGCCTTGGCCCCGGTGAGGGCCCCGGTGAGGGCCCTGGTGAGGGGAAAGGCAGGTGTGCATCCAGAGGCGGGGCAATCTGGGACCTAAATGGGGACCCGTAAGGGATGGCAGCAAAACAGACAGCTCCGGGGATCAGGTTCTGAGCCAAGACGCAAGGGACCGCATCTTCCTGTGTGGGACACAAGTGTACACGTTCAAGGCCTCAGAGTCTTTATGAGAGACAGTGAGCGTTAGAGCCCAAATCACCCAAGCCTGAATCCCACGTCTGCCAATTAACACTCATGACCTCAGGCAGACCATTTAACCCCTCCAGGCCTCAGTTTCCTCATCTGTAAGCTGAGACTCCTGTGATGACTGGAGACCCTGGATCTAAGGCACTTGGCATGTAACGGACATTTGTAAATGGTGGTTGTCGTTACGGTCATTACAGTACAGGTTTGCGTCCAGGGAAAAGCTTCTCGGGCTAGGGATGATAGGTGGTTCTGTCCATGAAGAACAAGCGATTATTAACCCAGCCAAGCTTTACACACGGGCGCTGGCACCCTCGCGGCGAGGTGGGGGTAATGAAGCCGGTGGCTTGGGACGCTCTCAATGCAGACGACCGGAGTCCTCCCCTGCCCTCCCCTACGAATTCCTGACTTCCATTCCGATGTAATAGACTTGGACTTAACAAGATAGCTATTATACTTTAAATACACACCAACTGGCCAGGAATGCAGCGTTTACTGCGAGTGAGAACGAGAGAGGCCACCCCTGCTACATCTCTGGTGTATCTCAAGCACAGCTTTGAATAATTAATTTGCCATTTCGATAATACACAATGGCTGGCCTATTAAGCCAAGAATCCTGCATTATTAAATGCTAACTTAGTGGCAAGCAAACAAAACCTGAGTCAATAGCTGCCTTGCCAGTTATTAAAAGCTCCTCTCCCCAAGGATCTGTGTGGGAGGCACACCACGTGGTAGGGCTAAGGCACTGAGGACAGCCAGTGGGGACGCCAGAGCACACAAGAGGCTATTCAGAGCCTCACCCTGCTCAGGTGGGAGGTCACTACCATGACAGGCTGAGGTCAATGCCAAAGAACCCGCCCGGATTTCCCACCAGCAGTGAGCCGCCCCTAGAGCAGCGAGCGGGAACATCTGCTTGTCGTTTGGGCTTTCTGGAAGCTATTTACTGCCCAAAGATGGTACTTAAGAGGCGGGAAAGGTATGTAGAACATGGTGGGGGTCCCAATATCAGGACCTGTCTCACCACAAGCCATGGAGAACTGAAGAATAGTCCTGTGTTGAAGCTGACTACCCCGTACAGACGTTAACAGTATGGGTTGTGAAGAGGAAAACAATGGGGATGCCACTGATTGCACGTATAAGCAACAGCAACTCCAAACAGTTTAGATATTAAGGAATTTAATTCTCACCCAATAGGAAATTGAGAAAGATACAAGTTTCTCAGTTGGGATTAGACTCGGCTGCATATAAAACACAAATAACAGTAGCTTGTACGAGGCAGAGGTTTATATTTCTCTCACATAAAAGCCCAGGGGCATCTGGATGGCTCAGTTGGTTGGGCGGCCAACTTCTGCTCAGGTCATGATCTTGTGGTTCATGAGTTCAAGCCCCACATCGGCCTCTGTGCTGACAGCTCAGAGCCTGGAGGCTGCTTTGGATTCTGTGTCTCCCTCTCTCTCTGCCCCTCCCCTGCTCGCACTCTCTCTCTCTCTCTCTCTCTCTCTCTCTCTCTCTCTCCTCTCAAAAAATAACAAACATTAAAAAATAAATAAATAAAAGAAGCAGCCCAGATATAAACAGTCAAAAGCTGATATGTCAACTCCACAGTCAGCAAGGACCTATACTCTCCACACAGGCCTTCCATCCCCCAAGTTAGCTTCATGGTTACACAATGGCTGCCACTGCCCTAACCATCATGTCCACATTCCAGGAAGTAGGAAGGTAAAGAGGGGTAGAGCAAAGGGCCACTTAACACGTTCATTAGCTACCTGCATTGACATGGGAGTCTGGAACATGTGGTTTTACATCTGTGTACATTACTAAATCCATCAATATAGGTTTTCTGTTGCTAAGGAGAAAGACCGGAGGAGACACTGGGAGGGCAACTAGCAGTTTCTGCTGGCGAAAGCTTCTAGGACGGTTTATCTTGTGACTCATCCCACCATCAAGGACCCAGATTCTATCTTGGCTCTGTCATCTTGACCTTGTCCTCAGATTGGTAGAAATGGCTATGCAACAGATCCAAATGTCTAATGGAGGTGTGATAACGTGGTGAGGCTGGGGGGCAAAGGGGGGCAGCGTGTGGATGCTGGGCTCAAAGACCATCTGGAGCATATTCTAGCTCTGGACCTTGGGCTGTGGCCAGAATACCTCCAAGCTGTGCTTTTTTCTCTTCTATCAAATGGTGGTAGCAACGACTGCCTTGTAGGGTGTGGCGAGGCTCAAATGTGATTGTGTGCGTAAAGTATGTGTGCATATAATTTTACAGTTCTGTATATATCACCTGCTCCATGCTCATGAGACACAAGTGATGCCATAGGTCTTAATTTCTCAAATAAATTAAATCCTGCTCAAGGTCCCATTCACTAGGTTAGAAGGAATCCCAGTCATCACACTCTTGATGACTTCCCTTCCCCCAGGGTTATTAAGTCCAAAGAGGATGTTCACCAAACTGTCCCTTTCAAGCAGTAAGAAGCCCTGAATCACTCGGTCTTCTATTTCCATTGCTGCTATACTTCTTACTGCCTCAAATGATTAAAAATAAGACTACTTGGCGCCTCAGAAGGTTAACTCAGTAGTTAAACTGAGTTAACTCAGTAGGTTAAACACCCGACTCTTGGTTTTGGCTCAAGTCATGATCTCATGTTTGTGAGTTCCAGCCCCGCATTGGGCTCTGTGATGATGGTGGAGAGCCCACTTGGGATCCTCTCTCTCCCCCTTTCTCTCTGCCCCTCCCCTGCTTGCTCTCTCTCACTCTCTCTCTCTCAAAATAAATGGATAAGCTTTAAAAAAAAAATTAAAAATCGAACCACTGCTATCAATGACTGGGGATGCACTCTGCACACTGCACCCCAAGTGTTCTATGTGAATGAAGTGTTCTATGCTCAGTGCTGCAGAGCTGCTCTGGGTCCGTGGCCTTCTACCTGCTGTGTGGTGACACTGCTCATGCTGCTGTAGCGTCCACTCGCCGGCTCCCTGCTCAGGCCCACAGAGCCTTTGAAAGAGGCATCTCCCTGTCTGGCTCACTCCCTCAGAGCCAAGCAAATCCCTTGTCTAGCACCCATGACCTTGGTTCTTCATGCCCAGTTCTCCCAGCACCTCATAATCATTCTCCTCCGTGAGCCCCCACCATAGCCTCAGGGCTGCTGCTCTAGAGAGGACCCAGCCATCCACCCTGAGCAGAGCTCACACTCACTTGGGAAATTCACCACCCCCTTGACCATTTTCTTCTTTCACCACCATCCCCCACAATACAGACCATTCCTGCTCCATCATCCCAAACTAGAACTTGATAGCTCCCTCAAATCCCTTCCACCCCTCCCCCATTGTGTAGTGGCCCTATGGGTGGGAGAAAAGCCGGTTGACACCACCACCACCCTTATAACTGTGACTGACTCCAGAAACCTAAGCCAGCCAGCACTCCCTAGCCAGAGAGACTTAGTCCAGAATGGACAAGTGACCCACTTTGAGCCAATGAGAATTGAGGGGAGATTTTTGAAGAAACTTCTAGGGGAAAACCAGTACCTTCTTCTAGATAATGTGGAGGTAAGGCCTGGAACTGCCATCTCTCTTTTGCCACCATGAGGAAGCCAGGCTGCTGCTGTATGAAGAGCAGAATACAACACTTGAAAGACTGGACCAGGTGTTTGAGGACATTGGTGAGGCCTCAAATCAAACCAACTCAGAAGATCTTCTAATTACTTGTGCCTTAAATCAAACTTCTCTATTGCCTAAGCCATTCAGGGAGGGTTTCTCATAGTTAGAACATAAAAAGACCTAAGAGACCCAGTGAGTCATCTGGAAATGGTCCAGTTCTTAGAAAGGCCTTAACCCTCCCAGGTTGGAGTAAGAAGAGCTGAAGTCAGGAGAAAAGTATGAGAAATACTCACCTTACTTAAGGTCTTTTTTTGTTTTGTTTTGTTTTGTTTTGTTTATAATTTTTTTAATGTTTTATTTATTTCTGGGAAAGAGAGAGAGACAGCATGAGCAGGGGAGGGTCAGAGAGAGAGGGAATCACAGACTCTGAAACAGGCTCCAGGCTCCGAGCTGGCAGTCAGCACAGAGCCCGACGCGGGGCTCGAACCCACGAACCGCGAGATCATGACCTCAGCGAAAGTCGGACGCTTAACCGACTAAGCCACCCAGGCCCCCCACTTTAGGTCTTAATTAGGCTCTTAAAGGAGTTCAGCCTAAATCTGAAAGCAAAGGGCGTTCTATGAAGGAACTCATTTGTCCATCCAACCACTCAGCACCCACGTACTGAGAGTTTGAATTCCAACTCCCTTAGGTCCCTCCATCACTTAGCACCAATGTCTAGGCTCCATCCTCATGCAAAGAGTACCACTTTGCAAGCTGTAAGCCAATTCATGGGCTACCCCTGTGTGCTAGTCAGGGTTCTCCAAAGATATAGAAACAGAAGGGCCTATATAGATATACAGAGAGGAGATTTATTGTAGGAATTGGCCCACACAGCTATGGAGGCCGAGATGTCCCATGATCTGCCACCTGTAAGCTAGGGAACCAGGAAAGCCAATGGTGTAATTCGGTCCAAGTCCAAAGGCCTGAGAATCAAGGGGGCCAATGGCTCAAGTCCTGGTTCGACTCCCAAGGCCCAAGACCCAGGGACACCAATGTCCAAGGGCAAGGGACAGTGGATGTCCCAGTTCAAGCAAAAGGAAGTTCACCCACCCCCGCTGGTGAGGGGGATCTTCTTTACTTAGTCCATAGATTCAAATGCTCATCTCTTCTAGAAACACCCTCACGGACACATCCAAAAATAAGGTTTCACCAGTTATCTGGGCACCCCTCAGCCCATCTAAATTGCCACCTAAAATTAATGATCACACCCCCATTCCTGGCTCTTAATGATGCACAAGCCCCTCACCTCTTCCCTTCCATCTCCGCCTGCTACCAGCCAGGCTCAGACCCTTCCCATCTTCGTTCTAGGCCTATCATTCCAGGCAGCTTCTTAATGGTCACCCGTCTAATCTGCCTTTTGAAAATCTAGTGCCATGACGTATGAATCATTCACTCCAAAGCATCCCCTTTGTCATTCTAGTCTGCCCAAAAATGCATGCCAAGTATAATGAATTTAAGCACACCAGGAATACATAAAAACATTTTTAAAAGAAAAAAAAGAAAGTTCTTTCTCTTCAAATTTCCTTTCCCCAAGGTTACCACTGGTTATAGGTCTATGTCATCCTGGACTCTTTCCTAGGTATACATATATTTCATACCTTTTTTTTCCCAACCAAGCACAGTATAGCTTTACTAACATGCCTATACTGCAAGAGGGACTGCCCTGAAATCACATAAAAAAAACCATCCCTACATGATTCCTTAGGGCCATATTCACTCAAAATAATGGAAATTTCAGCTCAATGGCCCTGCTGGGGGAGTGTTCTGAAGCCCACAGCTCCCATTTTTGTTGCTGTTGTATTTCTGTTGCTGCATTCTCTGCCGGCTTAATTAGTGCATGGTAGTGTCTGAAGCCATGTCGTTTCTATTCCAGTTGTGGCCAGAGGCGGTTAGCACAAAATACAGAATATTCTTAATTCCAATAAAACTATTCAGTCTAATGGCCCTGTTCCAGCAACTTGAGAGGTTAGAACACCCAGCATCTGAAGCTGCAGATAAGGAAAAAAGAGCTCCAACAGATGTCATAGAAAGAGGGTTCTTTGGGGGCACCAGGGTGGCTCAGTTGGTTGAGTGTCTGACTTCGGCTCAGGTCATGATCTCCTGGTTTGCGAGTTCGAGCCCTGCATTTGGCTCTCTACTGTCAACACAGAGACCACTTCAGATCCTCTGTCCCACTCTCTCTCTCTGCCCTCCCCCACTCAAAAATAAATAAACATTAAAAAAAGAAAGAAAGCAGGAGGGCCCTTCAGAGGGCTCTCACAGCTGGAGAGCAGCTCCTGGCAATTAGTTCATGGAGCCTTGGTCTCCCAAACATCCCCCAAAAGAACAGACTTGAAAGCATGGTTTAAAACTATATTATTACAGGGGCACCTGGGTGGCTGGGTCGGTTAAGCCTCTGACTTCGGCTCAGGTCATGATCTCATGGTTTGTGGGTTTGAGCCCCATGTCGGGTTCTGTGCTGACTGCCAGCTCAGAGTCTGGAGCCTGTTTTAGATTCTGTGCCTCCTTCTCTCTCTGACCCTCCCCTGCTCACGCTCTCTCTCTCTCTTTCTCTCTCTCTCAGGAATAAATTAAAAAAAAAAACATTAAAAAAAATTTCAAAAAAAAGAGACTTTTTTAAAAAATAAATAAATAAATAAATAAATAAAACTATATTATTACAGGGGCACCTGGGTGGCTCAGTCGGTTGAGCATCCAACTTCGGCTCAGGTCATGATCTTGGGTTCATGAGCTCGAGCCCCACATCGGGCTCTCTGCTGACAGTTCAGAGCCTGAAGCCTGCTTCTGTGTCTCCCTCTCTCCACCCCTCCCCTGCTTATGCTCTGTCTCTCAAAAATAAACAACATTAACATTTTTTTAAAAAACTATATTAGTACAGTGCTGGCTTGGGGAGAAAATATTGTATCAGAATTCTCTGTTTGTTATAGCTAAGGCTGAGACCACTCTCTGTTCTGTGACTCGTCCCAGAGCAGCCAGTGACGGGTGGCAGAGCTATGGGTCTTGGGTCCTTCTGAGATGGCTTCCCTATATGGGGTAGGTGTTAGGTCCCAGTGATCGGGAGACACGCTGGCCCTGGTTTCATTCTGAGTCTTCCATTTAAGAGCTGTGCCAACTTGCGGGATATACTGAAGCTCTCAGAGCCCTGGTTTCCTTGTTCCTAAACAGCAGGTAAAAAACCCACTGAAAAGGGTTTGTGAGGATATGGGAGTTGCCCGGCATGTAGCCAGAAGCAGTACCTGGTACCTGTTATCAGTCTATCCATGGTTTGTAGACATGAGGCTTCTGCCTCCTGACAAGTAGTTTCTGATGAGTTCCCCTGACAACACCCATTCCTAGGGGAAAAATGTCACAAGGAATGGGTGGGTGGCCGGGAAGAGGATTTACCGACACTGGGAAGGGCGCTTCTGGGGCGAATGGGAGGAGAGGCAGCCAAGCCAGGCCTCCGTGGCGCTGGCGTTGCCGGGATGCATTACAAGGACACAAAGCATTCCTCCAGCCCCTCCTGGACTGGCCGTGCTTCCTGCTTCTCACATTTTCCTAAACCTCTCAGGCCTGGCTGGCCTCCTCTTTCCTGGGAAACACAGATGGTCGGCACAGAAAATGCGGGCTGGATTTGAGCTTGCCTTATGCAAGATGGGCTAAATCCTCCTGCCCTAAGGCACCGAAATATTCTCTCTTTCTCTCTCTCTCTCTTTCTCTCTTTCTCTCTCTCTCACATACACACCTACACATGGAATATATCCTGCATCCGTTCATGTTCTTCATATTCCCTGCCTCCCCATCACCAAAAACTAACAGCTAGTGATAGAACAATCGCAGATGATGTCCTACGACTTCATCTGAATAAGAAAGGTCTCAAACTCCTTTCCTAATCTGAGAGGCATCACTAAACAAACTTATGGAAATTCTGGATCTGCTAACTGTGGGAGTCAAAGCAGACGCGCACGGTTATTGCTGTGTGGGGGTGTCTGCCATCGCAATTAACATTCACTCAGACCCAAGGCGGACGTGTCACCTGTGACGTGTGGCTAGGCACGTGAATGACGGAGCATGCTGCCTGGTTTTGATTTTCATCGGCTCCTTATAAAAGACGCGTACCGTACACCCTGTGGAGACTGCACAGTCGAACTCTACTTATTTTATTGTTAGAGGTTTCCCATTCTTATTGAAAAAGTATCGCAAGGTGATAATGTGCCAAAAATCAAACGCCACAGAAGTGTCGAGTGGCTCGTGGTCCCGCTGGGAAGCGCCCGCTTATATCCTGTCACGTGGTGGTGAAAGCTGGATGAGAAGATGATGCGCAAACTTTTGTCCCAAACTGGGACCCATTGGACTCCCAGTCCCTGGAAGGTAAAAGCTTGAGTGTAAGGCGATGGGGGGTGGGACTAAGCTGTCTTACACCTGCACCCCTGAGAGCAGGCCCTCCTGCTTACCTAGCTAGGGCTCCTGACTTCTGGTGCTTTCCAATGCCCAATTTCCAGTCCTTCCGTTGGTGAGCTAACTATTCCAGTGTCCTTCCACCAAATCCCATTTTCGCTCCTTGACTTAGCCAGTCAGTTTCTGTTGCTTGCCACCCAAGCCGATTCAAACACAGCAGGTACAAATTTTATAATCACCCAAAGACAGAAGTACCGAAATGTCCCTTTCTTTATTATTTTCTGTGTGATCGGAACTTTTAACTTGACCCTCCACACACACCCATTAATATTTACACAGTGTGCTTTCTCCAAACACCCTAGGACACAGAAAGTAAAAATGTATCCAACAAAAAGTCAAAGTGCCTCCCCTCCCCCTACCACACACACACACACACACACACACACACACACACACACACACACTGGCTGCCTCTGAAGTGCCCTGTGCCAGAAGCTATCGGGACCTTTCACCTACTCTATTTCACCTACTCCCACAATCTCATGTAACCCTCTCAGACCTCCCAGAGGGCAAGCATTCATGTCCCATTTTACACATAAGAAAACCAAGGCCAGAGGACGTCTATGGGGTCCAGCTCCCTTGCTGATCTTAAGTGGCACCCAGAGCGGTCAGCGTGCCTAACTAAATGATCCTCGCAGGGCGCCTGGGTGGCTTAGTCGGTTAAGCGTCCGACTTTCGCTTAGGTCATGATCTTGCGGTTCGTGGGTTCGAGCCCCGCATCGGGCTCTGTGCTGACTGCCAGCTCAGAGCCTGGAGCCTGTTTCAAGGTCTGTGTCTCCCTCTCTCTCTGACCCTCCCCTGCTCACACTGTCTCTCTCTCTCTCCTAGAAATAAATAAAACATTAAAAAAAGAATTAAAAAAAACAAAAATAAAAAAAAATGATTCTCTCTGTGAGGAAAGACCTGCTTTAGTCTGTCGGCCTGGTTTTGCCCTGTGTGAGCAAGGGTACCCTACACGGGAGCAGAGAACAAAGAGAAAGCTTTTTGTTTCTTACTATTTCTTCTCTGCCAACTTTGGGTTGTTTTACGATTCCCCTGTCCCCACCCCCCAAAAAAGTCACTTAGAAAATAATCCAATGATTGGTGATTTCTCCCACTTCCTCTCTCTGACTCCCTTTGGTTAAAGCTGTTTATCCTCTGGTTATTTAACCAACAAAAACAGGCAAGCCAAGAAAAAGATTTTAAAATAATTCCCCTCTTTTCCCCCAGCCCTCGATTGTTCTTTCCCTCTTCCTTTCTGTCATAGATGCCAGCAGGAGAAATAGAAATCACCACGGGCTGGGGGAGGCGCTTTTAAATATTCTCGCTCTTTAGGTATTGTCCCTGGGGTCTTTTTTCCCTGCCCTCCTTCCTGGGGCTTTAGTGGACATTGTAATATACAAGTAACATACACCTGTAGCCATGTGGAAAACCGGGATAGTGCCAGAGCCTACCAATGTGAACAGCACTGAGCCAAGAGGGAATGTTGCGGGAAAGCTCTGAGGCAGAAGTCAGGTGAAGTTCCAGGTCTGCCAGGAACTAGCTGCTGTTCACCTTGTGCTCATCACACAACGCCCTGAAGCTCAGTTTTCTCCTTTGGCACGCCGGAACAGTCACACATGCCTGCCCCTCCCCCTCCTTGGCGGATTGGTATAAAAATCCAACAGATTGGCATGAGAGAGAGCTCAGCAAAACTGCAAGGAGCTATATAAATTTATCGCCGTCATTAATCCTCAGCCCTCTCCCGCTACTCCTTTTAGGCCCGTATTGTTTTTAACTGAGTTCTTTAAAGTCAGGCAGGCAAGAAATGGCCTCTGAGGTTTCTTGCTTCCTTTTTCCCTCAGTTGAAATGAAAAGAAACCAGAGATGTTCAAAAGCACGTCCCGGTGTATGGTATGTAACAAACATGACCAGCCCTACCGAGACCTGTTAATCTCGGAGTTGGCTCTTGCGGGAGAAGAAATCGGAGAGATTGCAATGGGCATTCTTGCGTGCAATGCTCAGGCTATTCTTTTTTTTTTTTTTTTTTTTTTTNACCCAGGTGACCCTATGCTCAGGCTATTCTGAGACAGCAATGGTGCAATCCCCAAGATAATTAGGTCAGCCCACTTTTTTTCAGCCATTCTTATCCCACCTGATAAAATATTAATCACATGGAGCTTTCCAGTCTGCAACACATCTCCCAGAGTATTAGATGGGCTCAGTCATGCGGCACAGGAGAGATGTAAGTAAGCACCTGTTTCAGATGCTAGGAGTAAGACAATGTGTCAGCACCAAGGAAGAGACGAATCCCTAGTATGAGGTCCCGGGAGGCCACGTGCTATTGCAGTTAATGTATCTTTGCTCCTTTGGCAGACCACAGTTGGAATTCCTCTTCTGTCACTTAGCAGAAGCCCCCTGGGCCAAGTGTTACTTGTCACAAAGCTCCAGTCTTCCCATCAATGAAATGGGGGAATGACAACTCTGGGACAGGATGGGGGAGGGGGGCTTAGAGATGAAGTAAATGCACAGCTCTCAGCACACCCCTGTAGGAAGCCCCCTGGAGATGTCATTGTCCATGAGAATCCCTTTCGCAGTTTGATCACAAGAAAAACCTTGACGGTCTGTTGCCCTGAGATAGAGCCTGAGGTCCCGGGGAGGCCTGAGTAGCCCTGTGTTACATGGAGTAAGGGGGAAATCTGCCTGTTTCTGGACCAAAAGCAGAAGAGGAGAGAAAGGAGGGGGAAGGGCGGCTAGATGGACGAAGGCCTTGCGCAGTGAGGTAACACCCTCCCCCCTCAAGTCTGGGGAGCCCTGCAGACCTTCAGTAAAGTCACTAAACCCATACCTTCGGTCCAAGTGGATTTGGTGGAGAACTGATGAAGACACTGAACTTGACAGCCACACTAACGTATGCTGGAGCCAAGGCAACAAATATGGAAGCAGGAAGCAGGTGCAGAGGGACAAGCTTGAGGAACGAAGCCCCAGGAACCCTCAGAAATAGAGGGAAAGTCTCCGTACCCTCCCAAACCATGGAATAGGAATCTGGTTAAAGAGTAACTGAATTTCACAAGAGCGGAGATGGTTCAACAACAGGGCACCACTAGATGGCTGTCATCTTCACCATCGCCATCATCATCATCATCCCCAGATGTTATTGATCGTCTGCCTATGGGATGCAGAAGACTGGCTGTGGGTGATGCAACCTGGGGCCCAGGACGCTGGCACTTGCATAACCAGGGCTGCATTACTGAGGAAATTCTAGCGGCTTCCTCCCATCTCATTGTTGAGCTGTGAAGCTACCTCTCTGTTCACTCCTTCCCACCAGCAAGTGAATGCCTATTAGTTACCCCTTCCAGCCACTTTCAATCCCACAGCCATGACCTTCCCGGGTCTGCAAGTCCCGCGCTTTCCCACTTAGGCTGTTCACTGTTCCGATGACACTTGTCCGCACTGCAGGGAGCCCCCAGTTATGAATTACTTACCTGCTGGCCATCATTTTAATGTAAATGGATTTTAAAAAGCAGCAAAGGCATATATTTTCATTTGGAGTTAAAGCATCCATTTTTTATTCGAGTTTGAGTCTGGTCTCAAAGAGTCGGCAGAGGAATGGCTCCAAGGCTAATATAGCTAATGACTATGATGGAAATCCCGTGAGCAGCCGATATTTCACTGGCAGCCACCTCTATCCTGGCTTTGCAGCCTGCACTACGTTTTTTTTTTCCCCACAGCCCCTTCCATTAACACCCACTGCATATGATAGAACCATTACGATAATATCTCCACTCTCAGAAGCCTCGATTGGTCTTGACACATTATCAACCTAAGAGCTCAGCCACTGCGCGCTAAGCCCTATTTATAATAACCCTTGGCAGAAGCCACCAAAATAAAACCTGGTACTTACGGGCCACCTTTCATCTGAGAAAATCAGAAAGCTTTACAAGCTTAATTAAGCTTCAGCATCTATCTGAGTGATGAGACGTGCAGGGCCCAAGGAAGCTGAGCTGAGCGGGAGCAGCATTGCTAATTGCACACGGGATAAAGCTCTGGGTGGCAGTGAACAAAGAAATCAACAACGCCGGAGAGAGCCACCTCCTTTCATGGGAAATGTGTGTTGAGTGAATTCTTTCAGAATGGAAAACAGTCCCAGATGAGTGATAAAGGGGCTGCAGAAAATCTCTGACCTGGGGCTTATCAATCTAGGGAGGGGGCCTGAGAATGGTTCCTTTTATCAAAATCGGATTAAGCTAATCCCACATACTCAAGTGCTTTTAAGGACGAGGAAATCAAGCTCCCAAAGGATGCGTTAATCTGCCCGTGGGCACACGGCTGCTGAGCTCCCAAGGTGTTCCCTCTGCTGACCTGAATGCCCTTCTCCCCAAAGCCTGACCGCCACACCCCCACTTGCCCTTCAAGATCTGCCTCCTTAGTGAAGCCTTCCTGGCCTTTCCTGGTAGAATCTGTTGCTCCCTCCTCCGTGCTCTCATATAGTTTATATTTCCATAATTGCTAGAGCAATCAATAATATATACTGAATGCTTAATGTGCATTTCATCCACACAATAATGTTATGAGGCAGTACAGTTATCATCTCCACTTTTCAGGTAAGTTAACGAGCCCAGAGAGGTTAAGGGACTTTCCCAAGATGGCACAGCTAGGAAGTGCAAGACTGGGCCTGGCTGCAGGGCACATGTTCCTAAAGACTTCACCTTGCTGCCTGCCCAGGAGCACAGCTGTGATGGGAAAGATCTAGTTACATGTCTGCCCCCTCTCTGGTTTGTAAGCTCCTCTGTGAGAGGTGTATCATTTAGGAATCACTGGTCTGCAAACAACAAAAAACCCCAACTTGGAGAGCATGCAAACACACAAGAAGTCCAGAGGAAAGGTGGCTTCAGGGCTGATGAACTGAAGGGCGTGGACCCAGGCTCCTTCCATATTTCTGCTCTGCCTGCCTCAACGTGTCCCCTTAGCTCCCCTGGCAGTTACACACTGACTGTCCTATTCCAGCCCTCGTATCTGGGCCTGAACCATGGAGAAAAGGGGCCATATCTTTTCTGTGTCCTTTTGCCATGGTATGGACATCTTTTCCAGAAACATCTCTGGGGTCTTCCGGGTCTCACTGGCCAGAATGGCATCACAAGCCTATGCCTACACCTAACACGGGCAAGGGGACTGAAAACACCATGACTGGCTTAGCCCCGCCAGGGTTCAGCTTCCCTTCCAGCCCCAGGCGCAGGGAGGAGAACGGGGAGCTGCCGGGAGGAAGGACGGAGGAGAAAGCTGAAGACGATCAACCTAAACTCCCGACACAGGCGTTAAGAACGAGAGAAAAGTAGGTGCTCTGTCGCTTACTGCCCAGTTCTTGGCCTTCGCCATTTGAACAAAAACTTGCAGTTGAACTAAGTTACAGCAGAGAAAAAAAAAAAACCTCACGTCCCCACATGCCCAGTCTGGTATTTTTGCCACCACACCCTGTAACTGGAGTCTGACGCTAGGCGACAGGTTCATCTCAGCAATTGCTTTAAAACTTGCTAAATTAATTTGCCAGTGCCCTAACCTTTAGATTCTAGTCTCTAACACCAGTGGCTACGGGAACCTTTTTCAAAAGCAGGTCAAAAAGGGAGCTTCGTGGAATAAAGAGGTTCATAAAAATGTTATTCTCACCATAAATTGCAGGTTTCTGTCAACTTTGACTTTCTTTCCAGAAACACAGTGTATTCTTAAAAGGACTCATTCAGGCAGACAGATTAGTTGCAAGGTCTATTACATTTCCTGATCTCCTTCTGGCTATCCAGTAGGATTTCCCTGGAACAAGGTATATAAATACCTTGCCCCTGACAGCCAGGTATGTGAGGATGAGATCAGGTAAGCAATTCTTTGATCCTCAAGCAGAAAAATACTATACCCTAGGGGGACAGAGAATGGGAAAGAGACAGACCCGAATAAAACTATGGCCCAGAGAGGTTAGAAAGCTGCCCCAGGTCACAGAGCTAACAATCTCACACACAGAGTGACACAAATACTATAAGAGTGAACTCAGATAATCTTTTAAGCATTTTAAATATAGGGCTAATTTAATCCTCACAATGAGCTACAAGGTTTGTTACCAATAACTAGTATTAATCATCAGATGTTACATAATTGTTATCATTAGTATTAGTAACACCAATAACACTAATATAACTGCACTTTACAAATGAGTACACTGAGGCACAGAGAGGTCAAGTAACTTACTGGAGTTTATGTGCCCGGGAAGTTTTAAACCCACACAATTTGATTTGAGGATTTGTTCTCTTAACTGTTTCACTTAGTGGCAACCTCAGAGAACATTTCAAAGCAAAATATAATTTGAGTTGAGTCTACTTTGATTTAATGCAATAGCTTCTTATATCTGATATTTCCCCCTTTTTTTTTTTTTTTTTTTTTTGGCAAAGGGTTTCTCTTCCATCATTCTAGAATCTTAGCCCTGCCGTTTATTTGTTATCTGGCTTCAGGCCACTCACTGGCTAGGCTTCAGTGTTCCCATCTGTAAAATGGGGACAATTATGTTGGTTAGAAAGGTTTAAGCAGGTAACACGTGTGCGGGGCTTAGCCCATAGTGAGCACTCAGTGTCTGCCGCCAGCTCTGCGGTGATTATTAATATCTCGCTAGCACTTCCTAACAACTGTGTGAGGCAGGTAGAATTTATTACCCTCATTTCTCAGATGTGGAAATCTAAACTCATAGAAGGGAAATAACTGGCCTGAAAGGAAACAGCCAGAATGTGGAAATGCCAGACTTGGGAAACGTTCCAACTCTGAGCCTCCAGCCCTGCTCTCAACCCTCCATTCCACCCCACACCCTCTTCCCCAGGAGGCACTGTTAAATGAGCCACATCATTCTTCAAACAGGACTATGGAAAAAATTGAAGCAACTTGAAGTCAAGGCTCAAGGAGAAGCTCTGAGGAATATTAAGAAAGTTTTCAAGGTGAAAATAGGTTCATAGGGACCAATAAGCAGCACCTTCCTTCACCCACAAACAATTGCCAGAACTGAGACCCCGCTATCCCAAGGAGCATGGTGGCTTGGCCACGAATGGGGGAGGGGAGCATCCCCAGGCTGGGAAGTAAAGGCAAGTGGGAGTGTGGTCGTCTTACAGGTAAAACAGAGGGGTGTATTTAAATAGTCTGTAAAATCATCAAAGACCACTTTAAAACTGCATTCCACTGGGAGTTTGTGTTTCGGCTTTGGTTTCAGTTTATTCCTTTGGTTTAGGGGAATTCTGCATTTGGTACACTTGTTCAAGTTTGTTAGTGCATCCCATTGCGGCACGCGGTGCGTTCAGTCCTGTGGCTGTGGGCAAAGGGCTACGATAAGGTTGGCCCATTTTCCTAGGGGTAAGAGTTTAGCCAACTTCTTCAAGGCCCAGCTTTCTTCGTCAGTACATGGAACATGATTGAAAGATTCTGGGATTTGGAGTTTCTGAGTTGGAGGCTAGCCCTCCCTGAAGGAAAGTCACGTGCTTCTTCTTCCTACATTAGATGGAGCCTTCACCAATATTTTTTTTTCCTTTTAAAATGAATGAAAGTTCTTATTTTGTGTCTTTTAGTAGTACATAGATTTTATTTAAAACAAACTCAACATGCCACTTGCAGAAACTTAATCTCATTAACATTCCAATGATTTACTCAGCGAATCGTTATTGAACACCCACTAAGTGCCAGGCACTGTGCCAGGCAGCCCTGAAACAGACAAGAGGGACTCCTTGTAGTTTACAATGAACTATCCCCTGCAATTCTCTATAGCTTTTGTTAACAGCTAAAAAGACAGAGACGCCAACTACTTTGGGTTTCCCCATAGCACCTAGAATATGCCACGGGCTGTGGTAGCCACCTAGTAGTCTCAGAATTTAAGTGAAATAAGGAGTCATCCCTTGAAACATGTATACACATTTCTCTAATTAGATGATATTCCACTTGTGCCCACAAGGTGGAGATCTTGCTTACAGTTTGCCCAAGCTGCAAGCATCGCATTAAAAAAAAAAAAAAAAGCTCAGAAGTTAAACCAAAAGACCAAAAAATCAAATTCAATTTATTGAGCACCTATTTGGTGTAATATAATATGTTAGGTGGTAAGGAAAATAAAAGGTTGTTAAGAAACATTAACCCCTGTCCTTTAGGGAAACAGAGAAGATAAGGACCATGCACAGAGCATAAAGTACCTTTTAATGAATTAATATGTTTTGATGCGTACATATGGGAGCCATAGTCAGCGCATCATCAGATAAGATCTATAAAAAGGCATGATATAGCTGTGTGGTGTGGAACAGATTCAACAAAGACTCCACACTTCAGCCAATATGGAAACACTTGAGGGTATATAGGGTCAGGACTAGAAAGCTCCAGATGTGGCCTTTTGATGCCTCTGTTCAGCCACAAACATTAGGGTGTCTGCCCTATAACTTAAACATTCATTCTTTAGAGAATAAAATATAATCAGAGCCAGCTGATGAGCTCATAAAATTAAAACTCCCCATGTGCACCTGATGGGGGATAAAGAGAGAATAGAAACACATGCAAGAAAACATTTCAAACCCCTGCTTTCAGGAGGTGGATTCTACCTTCACCCACTCACCCCCACCCGCCACCCCCATCCCTTACCTGGGAATCCTGTTTTGGATCTGGGACAAGCTCCCGCAGAGAGGGAAAGGGGAAAGTCAATTCTTATTCAAGAGCCTTCCTGGTGGCTTAAACCCAGAGGTGGCTGGAAGACAATGTGGTTTCTTTTGTCATTGCTTTGGGTTTTTTTCTCCTCCACCCCCTCCCCAATCATGTATTTTTCCCTTAAGCCATTAAACCAGCAAGTCAAATGTACTACCATGACGTTCTTTTTCATTCGAGTTGAAAGTCACTTTTGGAGCCTAAAGTAACTGGCTAAATGACAATGACTTTTTAAAAACGAAGATGCTGGCAACTTGAAAATAATGAGCTTCTTGAGGAAGGGAAAATCAGGTGGCATGCTGCCAGAAGGCCCAAGTTTGAACTTTGGTTTGTGCACTTGCTACGTCTAGCATATTGAGCAAGCCTTCTCCCTGCCTCAGTTTCCTCGTGGGCAAAATTGTGTCATTTCTTTAGAGAGAGAGAGTCTCTGGCACCTCTCCCTCCCGCACTAGGTCGGATCCTGGGTTACAATGTTCTCTGAGCAACCTGAACCTCTCCCAGGGACGTTAGCTCCTCCAGCACGGGGAGAATCTGTGGGTTTTACTGCCCTGAGACCGACGCTTCAATGGTTGGACGAAGGGCTAGGAGCTGACCTAGGCGTTATATTACTTGCACAGCGACGTTTAATTCCCCCGTGAGTCCCGCGGGAAAGACGGATCCACCAACCTCAAAGCGCACAGGCCCGCAGTGACCCGCCGCGGTAACCGCGCTCGGAAAGGGGGTGTCGGTTCAAATTTGTTTGCTACAGACGGTTCCCCCAACCCGGCCAGAGTCACATCCTCAGTGGCCCGGAGAAGATTCGCAGGGTTTTACATAAGGCAGGGTGAATCACCGTCGGAAAGCGAGCAGGAGAAGGGACCCGCCCCAAGCCTCGCCAGGCGGCGCCCTGAGCGCGGCAGGGGTCAGTCTGAACTTTGCAGGAGGCCGGGCGCTGCCCTGGCCTGGGGACCCTGCGANGCGCTACGGCATCAACCCGGAGCAGATCCAGGGCGAGGCCCTGTCCTACTACCTGGCGCGCCTGCTGGGCCTCCAGCGCCACGTGCCCCCGCTGGCACTGGCCCGGGTGGAGGCTGGGGGCGGGCAGTGGNGCCGGGGGCGAGCTGGCCAACCGCAGCCAGGCGGAGCTGGTGGACCTGGTGCAGTGGACCGACTTGATCCTTTTCGACTATCTGACGGCCAACTTCGACCGGCTCGTCAGTAACCTCTTCAGTCTGCAGTGGGACCCGCGCGTCATGCAGCGCGCCACCAGCAACCTGCACCGCGGCCCGGGCGGGGCGCTGGTCTTTCTGGACAACGAGGCGGGCTTGGTGCACGGCTACCGGGTGGCGGGCATGTG
>NW_027532182.1:1616499-1744273 GCF_008692635.1 Crocuta crocuta
GCCGAGCCGCTGCTGCAGTCGGTGTGCGTGTTCCGCGAGCGGACAGCGCGGCGCGTCCTGGAGCTGCACCGCGGCCAGGACGCGGCCGCCCGGCTGCTGCGCCTTTACCGGCGCCACGAGCCTCGCTTCCCGGAGCTGGCCGCGCTCGCCGACCCCCACGCTCAGCTGCTGCAGCGCCGCCTCGACTTCCTCGCCAAGCACATTTTGCACTGTAAGGCCAAGTACGGCCGCCGACCGGGAACCTAGCGGCCCCCGGTGGAAGAGAGAGAAGAGAGACCCCTGGCTGAGGAATGGATGATGGGGGAAGGGCCGTCGCCTCGGCCGCCGCCGGGGACCAGCGGGCCAACGCCCAGCCAGTGGCCGGAGCGGGAAGGAGGCTGAAACTTCAGCTTCACCCACCTGCCCCTTTCTCTCCGTCTCCTGCTGTTTCCTTTCAAAGTTCTGGGAGGACGAACTCACCGGGGTAAGAAGTGAAACATTCCCTCCGCCTAGCCTCGGAAGGGATCCTGCCCTGTGCCAGCAGGGAGTTTGGATCCGAAGAAACGGGCTGCCGGAGTTTAGCCCCCCGGGTGGCCGTCTCCGTGGGAGATGCATCCCATTCCTCGGTTCCCTCGGTCCCTTGCCGAAAAAGGAAAACTTCTGTTTGAGCCGTTGAGCTGATCCTGCATTTCCTCCCAAACGCCGCGCTGGTGGCCCCGGAGCCGGGCTGTGACATTGGCTGGTGGAGCCCCCTTCCTGTGTTCCGCCTTTGTTCCAGCACCGTGATGGTGAGATCACTGTTAGGAGCTGGGGGAAGGTTCCCGAAAGGACAAAGAGAGCAGGACCTTCGCAACCGGGAGCATCCTACAGACGCTGACAATTAGTCTGACTGGTTCCTTGCCACTTGTCATTTTGGCCTAAGGGCTACAAATGCGGGACCGGCTGTATGCGCTGAGTCAAGTAATGAGTTTCTTCTTCCTCCCCGCTCCCCACCGACCAAAATTTTGACAATGATGATGTTCACCAGAAGAAGATGGGTTTCATGCACTTTACTTTGTTTTTATTTTAATTTTTTATTAAGAAAAACTTTTTTATTTGACAGAATTTGCCTTCTGTGTATATATGTGCATAAAGTGTGTTGTAAATATACTAAACAAACTTATATTTCAATAAAAGGGAGTTTAAAATTTAGCATTTGATTTATGTGGTTTTAAGTGGGGGAGATATCTGATGGCCTACCAGCTTTTTAGAATAAGCTTTAGGGTTTCTCCTTTGTGGATGTGCTCTATAAAACAAAGGGTGCATATATATCCCGGTTGTGACTAACAGAACTTGGAGAATTGAACAAAGACAAGCAGATTGCCCTGTTTGCTCAAATGAACCCTAGTGCTGCAAATTTCAGAGTTCAGTAGAAAATGTGGGGGAGAGAGAGGGAAGGAGAGAATTCTATTTCCTGGCAAATAAAACTTTGATATGAAAGGATTTCACCGTAATATATTTCCGATTAATCAGTTGGCAAATATGATAGAACCAGATGTGCAGACTAAAATATGACAAATGCCCCCCTTTTAAACTTAACTACAGTGGTCACGTGTTGCACATTATTTTCAGCATTGTAATTGCCATGCATCCCAATATGTACAGATAGTAAGCCGAGCACATATTGCAAATAGGGAAAGAAAGTCATAAATTAATTCTTTTCTTTAGTCTCCTGGCATTAAAAAAAAAAATCTCCTGGCATAAATTCCATTGTATCCAGAAGATCAGAGTCTCCGACATCTGGACTCCTCCAATTCTCTTAAGAGATTGTATTTTTTTTTCTCAAGGCACTAATTGCACAGTCTCGTACCCCTCAGAACTGCCATGGTGAGACCAATAAAGTGGGTAGGACTTTGTATGTGACCTTTGAATCCTTACTTTTTGGGGACTTCAAACTCAGAAAATATTTTTGGATTGATTGTCTTACGCTCCTTTTTGACCCATGAGTGAAGAGGAGAGGAGGGTTGGTTTGTGTTTGTTTAAAACCCCTGGTGTTTTATATTGATATTTTATTTGATCTCTGGGTCCAAGTGACCTTACCTAACACCTTATTTTTATTTAATGACTTTTAACTCCAAGCAACTTTTGGTTACTATTTAACAGTTATTTATTTGGTGTGCATTTGTAAGCCCAGTGTTTTCTAGACTCCTGAAAATCATGGAATCTCTGTGGGTTCCCCTTCTCACTCCACGTTATAACACAGCCCGTGTAATTTTCCTGTTTCATACCATCCCTATGCTTTCAGTTCCTTATGCTAAGCCAAATCTTATTTCAACTGAAAAAATTTTTTAAAAGTCCATAAACTTTGTAAGATAAGCCAAATTTTTTCGTTAGTACAGCCACAGAATGTACTGGTTACGGCAAATACTATCTTCTTTTTTTCAAGATACTGTTCATGTGAAACCTCTGATAATTAAACCTTTCAAAAAGAAACATTTTCCATTTCTGGTGATTAATAACTACATGAGACTTGCTGCCTAAGTCAATCCAGGCTGCTCCAAGAAAAGGAGAAATATTTAGCAACCTGCATTTTTACTCGACATATTTATCGAGGAAAACGATGAGCAGAAAGAAGTTTCGCAAGTCACACAGGAAATACACTTTGACTCCCACGTGGCATCAGCACTGGTGAGTTCTGGGCCAGCAGCATTCTTTATGTTCCCAAGCCCAGACTTGACCCGTCAACACAGAACAAGAAACTAAGCATCATTTAAATGGCTCTTCCCAGATTCTTTAGTGAACCATATCTGCCTGTTTGAGAAATAAGTTTAATTACATGGTGGAGTTGGTAAGGGAACCAAGACTTAATTACAAAGAACAGGCCTTAACTGTTGCTATTCCTCGTGGATAATCTGTAGGCTATGGCATGGAAAGATCAATTAAAGATGTACTGTGGTCAGTGAATACTGCTAGGGCCAAATCATTTTTCAGATGATGAAAAAAAATTTTTTTTTAACTTTCAGGCTGCAGCATGATGTGGAAAGAGTAATGGATTCTGCAGGCAAACTGAATTCTGAATTCTGTCCCTCACCTATTTACTGTCAGCAAATCATTTAACTTAGTTCCCTCATCTATGAAATGGAGATTCCATCAGAGTATTGTGGGATTTAATGTTAACCTACAAAACATAAGGGCATGTAATAGGTACTTAAAAAAAAAAACTCTCACTTCCTTTTCATCTTGAAAAAAACCTCTTGCCCTCCTTACGTTTCAGTAAACTTCTACTAATTTTCATCATCAAAGCCAAGCCTAGCAGTTTCCAAGGTCAGGTTCCGTTTTTGAAGTGGGATAATAAAAGAATTCAACAAAGTACCAAGGACCCTCCCAGCACTATGCAAAGCGCTGGATAAGGCCAAGGGCACAGGTTTGATCTCTACATTGGCTTGAGGGGGTGTTTTCTGGACCCAAGCCGATGCCTTATACCAAAGCAGCTGTCCTACAAATATATGAAGGTAATTTTCTTTTTTAAGTAAATGGCTTGTTGCAGATCCATCACCACTTCTGGAAAGCATCAGAAAGTGATGAATCTTTGCAAGAACAATCCTCCCTATTCCTTCTGCTGGGAGAAAGTAGGCAGTTGACCTTTTCTCCCTGGATTTGACTATTGATTAATTCACTTTATGGGTGACATGGTTTCTACACTATTAACAGTACTCACTCTCCTGTCTTTGAATCAGGAAGAAAAACAACTTATTTTAACACATCTCAGTCCTTCTCAACCTTGTTCTGCTAAGAGAGTCTACCAAGGCCTAAAGGTTGATTATTTGGATTAAATGAGCAACTATTTGTAATATTCTCAGAATAATACCTGGCACATAGTAAATGCATTACAAAGTGTTTTTTCTTTTATTTTTAATGTTTATTTATATTTGAGAGAGAGAGAGAAACAGAGCATGGGTAGGCAAGGGGTAGAGAGAGAGGGAGACATAGAATCCAAAGCAGAGGCTTCAGGCTCCGAGCTGTCAGCACAGAGCCCGACACAGGGCTTGAACTCACAAACTGCGAGATCATGACCTGAGCTAAAGTCAGACACTTAACCGACTGAGCCACCTGGGTGCTGCACGAGTGTTTATTTCCTGATGAGGGTGATCGTTTTTTCTTCTGAGTCCCAACCAGAGGGAGTCCTAGGCAGGATCCTCTTTCATAATCCTGATTTATCTTTGCAGTCCCAGAACACTTTGCATGCTTCTATTTCAGTTTAGGAAGACCAGCCAGAGTGCATGAGTCTGGCAGGAACTACCTAAAGCCCACAGTTGTCAGCTGGTTGTCTCCTTTCTGAGCATGCTTTCTCTGTGAGTGGTCACAGGCACCCCCTCGTTTTCGCAGGGAGGTGTGATTTCTGTGGCTCGTGTGGCTCATCAGCTCCAGGCTGCAGTCAGCTGTGGAATTCTGCACCTTCTGAGCTGTCCAACAGTTGTGGATTATCCACGCTGGGGCACTCATCTTTTTCCCTCCACACACCCGCTCCACCTCACAGAGCCACTGAGGCTGTATGGTGTAACGTGGGCAGAATTAGTAGTGGAGGAGAAAGGGGAGTCCAGTCGACCCAGAAGCTCAGGAATTGCTCCAGAAAGGACCAGAGTGTCTGCCACCACAGTGGTATGGAAGCCACAGGGTAAGCGTTGATGCCCACCTACAAGTATTCTTCCATCATCAGAGTTGAACGTTAAGGATCTTGGGAGTTGAGAGACTAGGGCTACTTTTTTTTTTTTAATTTTTTTAAATATTTTTTATTTATTTCTAGGAGAGAGAGAGACAGCGTGAGCAAGGGAGGATCAGAGAGAGAGGGAGACACAGACTCTGAAACAGGCTCCAGGCTCTGAGCTGGCAGTCAGCACAGAGCCCGACACGGGACTCCAAACCACGAACCGCGAGATCATGACCTAAGCAAAAGTCGGACGCTTAACCGACTAAGCCACCCAGGTGCCCCATAGACCAGGGCTACTTCTGACGTATGTCACTTGAGAAACTCATTTACCCCTCTGGTTTCAGGCATCTTACCTGGAACAGAAAGTGTTTGATTACATTGGTGACTTTCCCATATTTTTTGACCAGAACTCATAGTAAGGCACACACTTCATAGTGAACCATCATGTACACACACACAACTGAAACCAAAGTTTCTCAAAACGGTATATGCAAAAGGCTCTTAATTTCAATTCTATTCTATCACCTCCTCCTTTACATTCCAGTGCTAGGTGTGACCCACTAAACTGATTTCATAACTTGCCATTGGAGCACAGACTCCACACTGCAAAACACTGGGTTAAATGATGATGGGTAAAGTCCTTTCCAGCTGTTAAGACTCTGGAGAAATTTGACTTATAACCAGTTTATACCACCTGCTACAATTTTTCTCCTCAGGGAATACAGACTTCAATGGTGTATACTCTTTAAAGGCAAAAGACAAGGGTTTTATTTCAAAACGTAATTAGGAGAACTGCTCAAAACCATCCAGTAAGTTCTGCCTATAAACCCCTTTAAGATCCACTAAATGTGGGAAGTAACTTGCAGTCTGTTCCAACCACGTGGGAGCAAGTTGTGCTGTAGCAGGTCTTTGGAGGAAAAAAAATCCTTTGCATCTCTGCCTTAACATGGCCCAAGGATGACTCAAAAGGACAGTTTCTTTTCTGTGTATTCATAAAGATCAGATGTAGGAGTCATAATTTTTTAATGTGACTGTTTTACTAATTTCTCTTTCTATGTCCTGCTGTGGGAGAAACTGCATTAATAAACTATGTCTCAATGCTGCCTTGCTAGGATTTTTTTTCTCTGCAGGACTCCACCAAATATAGCTAAAGGAATGCTCATTTTATTTATCTTTTCAACTTTCTTTCCATTTAGGATATGTCTTCCTGACACTTTGGAAATGTTTCTCTTAATGGCACCTTAATATGTTTAGGAGAATAGAGAAGGAATTGTTCATTGAGTATTAACAACAACAAAAAAGAAGTCTTTTTTCCCCTTTCTTTGGTGCCATATGGTATCTTTTATGGTTTCAGCAGTTATTTTACACCCTATCCAGAAAAATTAAATAGCTTATGGAACTAGCATTTTTCTAGTACCAGCTTAAAGATTTTACTTTGCTGAGAAATTGTGGGTTAATAATAGAGAAGTGTCACTTTTAATTTGCTGGTCCTACATCATGCATTAACTCTGCCTGTTGACACCCTCCCCTCAATGATTTTTTTTAAATGCTCATTAAAGCCATTTGTCCCCAATCTACAAACGGCCTGGAGAAGCAAGGCGAGTGGGAAATGACCACGACCATGATTTTCTTTTCTTTCTTCTTTTAGTTGTGATAAAACACACATAGCATATATTTTCCATATTAGCCAGTTGTAAGTGTGCAATTCAGTGATATTATGCTGTCAGTGTTGTAAAACCATATCACTATTTCCAAAACGTTTTCACCGAACCAGACCAAAACACTGTCATCATTCAGCAATAACCTTCCAACCCTCCTCTCCCCAGCCTCTGGTAACTTCTAATTGACCTTATGCCTTTATGAATCTGCCTATTCTGGATATTTCATAAA
The DNA here is from genome assembly GCF_008692635.1 of Crocuta crocuta. Taxonomy (NCBI): domain Eukaryota; kingdom Metazoa; phylum Chordata; class Mammalia; order Carnivora; family Hyaenidae; genus Crocuta; species Crocuta crocuta. Next base: position 1,623,056 of record NW_027532182.1, read on the forward strand.
AGTGGAATCATACATCACTTGTCTTTTTGTGCCTGGCTTCTTTCACTTACACAGCCACGATCTCGGTCATGGGAGGCAACACAATACCATTCGGGCACTGGCAAAGCTGGATTGGAGTCTGATTTCCACCATTTAACAAATAGCCCTAGATTTTGAGACAAATTGATAAACTCCTTTTTCTCATCTGGAAAAGCAATGGGAAGATGTTTTCTAGAATCCCTTCCAACTCTAGGAAAATACCATGATTTTATGTATAACAGCTCTGTAAATGAATTCATCCCTAACTTCCAATTTCTTTTCTCTGAAGACTCAGCAACTTTTTAAGTGCCTCCTTAAAAGTTTCCAGGATATGTGCTAAGTACTATGGATTCAGTGGTTAGCAAGATAAGTAAGTTACTTTCCTTCAAGGAGCTTAGAGTCTACTAAGGAAGCTGGACTTAGTAAGCTGCTCTGGGAGAAGGTCAAGGAAGGCTTACAAGTTGGTTTGGGACTTGTCTTTGAATTTAGGGAAGTCCTGATGACAAGGAAGCTACAAAAAGAGAGATGTTTGTAGTAATTCTGAAGGTGCCCTGCTGACAAGACCGCAGGGAGTGTTGACCTCTAAAGCTCGGCTTGCAGTGTTGATGGAGTCCCAGGTTAGTGGTTTAAGCTTAAGGACTTTTTGCAGCAGGGATGACTCCTGCTTTCTGTGATATGATATACATTTTAATATCAATCATCCTGAGGTTGGGTTCCTGGGCAGGGTTATGCTGTAGGAATTTATATCATGGGAAAATTACTTCTGTCAATAATAACTCCTTTTTGCTGAACACGTGCTAACAAACAAGCCTTTGTGTTAGGCATTTTGAAGGGAATTAGCAATGATGACTTTGCACTGAGTATTTATTTTACAGATGTGGAAACTAAGCCTCAAAGAGGTTAAGCTCAAAGAGGTGGGGTCGCTGCTTAAAGCCAGATCTGTCTAATACCAAGAGTACATTGTATTTTTTAGATTTTCTCTTTTGTCTTCCTTTCTTTTTTTATTCCCTCATTTTTCTTAATATTAATAGTCTTTTGTAATTGGTTTCTTTTAAGATCTGCTCTTTGTTTTTGGTGTTCTGTAATCTCATTATGATGTATTTGGATATGGATTTGTTTTTGTTTTTCTCTGATAAGAACATGATGTGTTTCTTTAACCTAATAAGTCTTTTTTTTTCCAGTCTAGAAAAAGTCTCAGTCATTATCTCTTCAAATATTTTTTCTCTCTTATTCTATTTTCTCCTTCTAGAAATAGTATTGGGCGTATGTTAGATGATCCTTCTCTATCCCCCATGGCCCAAGTTCTAGTACATGTTTTCTTTTTTTAATTTATATTAAATTTAGTTTAATTTTTGAGAGAGAGAGAAAGAGGGAGCAGGGGAGAGATGTAGAGAGAGATAGTGAGAAAGAGAGACAGAGAGAGAATCTTCAAGCAGGTTCCATGCTCAGTGTGGAGTCTGACACAGGGCTCAATCCTACAACCGTGGGATCATGACCTGAGCCAAAATCAAGAGTCAAACACTTAACCAATTAAGCTACACAGGTGCCCCTAGTGCATGTTTTCCATCTCTTAATCTTTCTATCCTGCCCTCCAGGTAATTTCCTCAGATCTGTCTTCCAGTTCACTAATTCTTTCTCCAACAGCATGTAAGCTATTATTTATTCTTCCCTGAAGTTTCGTTTTGCCTTTTTTTTATATATAATTTAGCAACTTTATTTTTATTTCCAAAAGTCCTTTTTGCTTCTTTTTTTAAGATTTAAGTTTAAGTAATTTCTACTCCCAATGTGGGACTCCCACCCACAACCCTGGGATCAAGAGTCACATACTTCACCAACTGAGCCAGCCAGGTTCCCCCTTTTTGTTTCTTTTTTTTTTTTTTTTTCAAGAAATTCCTCCTTTTAGAGCAATTTTATGTTCATAGCAAAAGTAAGCCAAAGGTACCTAGGTTTCTCACATACTCTCTACCCCCACACATTCATAGCATCCCCATTATTACCATTTCGAAACCAGAATTTCCCAGAAGACGTTTCCCACCAGCGCGTTAATTTGTTACAAATGATGGACCTATATTAATACAGTAAAAGCTTGATGTGCAAGCCTAATTTGTTCTGGAAACATGCTTGTAATCCAAAGCACTTGTATATCAAAGCAAACTTCCCCATAAGAAATAATGGAAACTCACATGATTCATTCTCCAACTCAAAAATATTCATATAAAAATTATTGCAATACTGTAATATAATACAAAATAATGAAGAAAATGCAAAATATAAAGAAAAATAAACAAATTAACCTGCACTTACCTTTGAAAACCTTTGTGGCTGGCATGAGGGAGATGAGAAAGGAGTGTTATTGTGTAGGACGACTTTCACTATGACTAAAGGTATCACTGCTCTCTATTGGCTCAATGGAATCTTTTTCTTTTCCTGAAACTTTAACAAGAACCTATCCAATGACACTTGCTTTTGCCTCCTTTTGAGAATTTTTGTGGAAATGTGACATTGCATTGCCATTAAACAGATTCATTTGCACTGCTATAGTCTTATTCTGGTGGTTGTTATCTACAAAATTTTGCACTGTTTACCACATCTTAACACTATCTCCCTACTCTCATTTGAAGTGAGGGATTCCTCCACCTTTTTCTCCTCCTCCTTCGCAGACAAGATGCAGACATAGACTTCTTATAAAATATTGCAATTTCGTCCACTTGTCTATCTCGTTCATACTTCTTGATGATTTCCTTCTTAACTTACACACTCACATGGATGTTGACTACAGTGCAGTATTGATAAACTCTGGTCATATATTGTATTTAATGTAACTGGTAATAAGGCTGTAGAGAAAAGGGTCTATATCTGCCGGCAGCCTGACCTAGGATGAAGCAAAGCATTCCTAAGCTTACTCTTGTATGGAAAAGCAAAGGGGTGTCCACTGGTGCTTCAAAGTGACAAAAAATACACTCATACCAGTTGTGGGCACCTTCCAACATTCTGAAAAATCACTGATTTATGCCAAACACCACAGCCTGACACTGAGCATCTGAGCATGGGAGACAATCACCCACAATCCCGCAGTGAGAGAGAGAGAGAAGAGCCATTGGCTCAGTTGTGATCATGTGACATTCAGCATCACATGCTACTTGTATTGCAAAACATCACTCATTTATCATGTTAACATTTATTAGAAATGTTTGCCCATCTTGTGAAACACTCATAGAACAAGTTACTTACAATCCAAGGTTTAAGTGGATATTATTATCACCCAAAGTACACGTTTCCATGAAGTTTCACCATTAGTGTTCTACGTTCTATGGATTTAAACAAATGTACAGTGACATGTATCTACCATAATAGTTACATACAAATATATTGTTTCACTGCCCTAAAAAATCCTGTGTTCTGCCTTTTAACTCTTCCCTCGCCTCTAAACCATGGCTACTGATCACTTTATTGTCTCCATAGTTTTGCCTTTTCCAGAATGTCATATAGTTGGATTCATACATGTGTGGTCTTCTCAGATTGAATTCTTCCAGTTAATAAAATGCAATTAGATCCCTCCTTGTCTTTTCATGGTTCTATAGCTCATCTCATTTTAGTGCTGAACAATATTCCACTGTCTGGATATATTACAGCTTATTTATCCCTTCACCCACTGAAGAACATCTTGGTTGCTTCCAAGTCTTTGGCAATTGTAAATAAAGCTGCCATAAACATCCATGCACAGGTTTTTGTGTGTACACAAGCTTTTTATCTCCTTTGGTAAATACCAAGGAGTGCTGTGTCATGTGATAAGATTATAACTTTTGAAGATAAAAAACTGCCAGACTGTCTTCCAAAGTAATATTCAGGTCTTACTCAAAACTTCCCCTTTTTTAATATTTTCTTCTTTTCTCATGTTTTCAAAATGCATTCAATCTTTTAATGTATTCAATCGCTTAAATGCCTCTCGTCTCTGGGGTTCTGGGGTGGTCTGTTCCTGTGACTTGTATGTTTCCTAACTTTTGCACATATAGGGTGGCCACATAAAATTTAAATTGAAACTTAACCTTTAGACAAACAACAAATAATTTAGTGTAAGTATGTTGCATGCAATATTTGAGATACGCTTGCGCAGAAAATTATTTTTTTGTTCTAAAATTCAAAGTTACCTAGGGGCGCCTGGGTGGCTCAGTTGGTTAAGCACCCAACTTCGGCTCAGGTCATGATCTCCATTTTGTGGGTTTGAGCCCCATGTCAGGCTCTGTGCTGACAGCTCAGAGCCTGGAGCCTGCTTCAGATTCTGTGTCTCCCTCACTCTCTGCTCCTCCCCCATTTCATGCTCTGTCTCTCTCTCTGTCTCAAAAATAAATCTTAAAAAGTTTTAAAAAATTTAAAAATAAAATAAAATTCAAAGTTACCTAGGTTTCTTGTTTTGTTTTGTTTTCCTAAATCTGGCAGCCTGACTCACAAAAACTTCATGTTGTATAAGTGTGTAAGCTCACCCTCCTCCAGGCTCTTATCTGTGACACTCCCATTTTGTTTGGATTGAACATAGATCCTTCCCAAGAAGTTTTACTCCCTGCTGTCAGGCAACCCAGGGTAAAAGGCATAACGAGCTCATTTTTATATTAATTATTTTGCCTGGAAGTTGAGGTCCCAGACGGTAGTGTAAATTTAAATACTATACATGGGTAATGTCAGGAGGCGTCTTCCTGGAGACTTTTATTTACCCAGACCAGAGTTCAGGCTAAGACAAGCAATCTTCTCTCACATTTCCCTTTGCTATAAGCATAGAATTTTTTTCAGCATCTTAGCTTTATGCAGGGTGTTGGAAAGATCCAAAATTCCCCACCCACCCATCCTGAGCTGGAGCACATTAAACCCAAGTCACCTGGGGGCGCCTGGGTGGCTCAGTAGGTTAAGCCTCTGACTTCGGCTCAGGTCATGATCTCACGGTTCGTGGGTTCGAGCCCTGTGTTGGGCTCTGTGCTGACAGCTAGCTCAGAGCTTGGAGCCTGTTTCAGATTCTGTATCTCCCTCTCTCTGTGACCCTCCCTTGCTCATGCTGTCTCTCTCTCTCAGAAATAGATAAAAAACATTTTTTTAAAAAAGCATTAAAAAAACAAACCCAAACCCAAATCACCTGACCACAAAACACACACACACACACACACACACACACACACACACACACAATCCAGGCAGCCCCAGTTTCAGTTCACACCTATCACTCTGATTTTGATTCTCTCTTTGTTTTGGCCCCCTGGGGATTTTCCTTACATTTTTATGAGCTCAGCTATGCATTTAAAAAGATATTTGTTATATTTTATAAAACATTTATAGGTGTTTTACAGAGGGAAGGTTTTTAGGTCATGTAGTTTGCCTTCTTGCTGGAAATAAAGTCCACCTGAACTCTTTATAAACCCTGCTATCAAATTCTGCTTGCAATAAGCTGGCCCTCACTTGAGGAGTAAATGCCCTGCTTGGTTATTCAGAGAGATTTCCCTACAGTGGAGACATTTACTTTAATAGGATTTGACCTGAAATAATCCATGAAACAAGTGACCCAGGAGTCAATAACAAATTCTGCTCCGTTTGCCACTAGCAAGTTTGAGATATAAGCCAGGAAAATGATTAAAAGGGAAGAAGAAAGGAAAAGCTTGAGAACAAGAGGGCAGGGCAAGGAGGAGGGGTTGTTAAAAAGAACCACATGTGGTAATGGCCAAGGGGCAGCCTTTGCCCCTGGAATACCTAGCCCTCAGATTGACCTTCAATTAGCATTAGAGCAGGAAAAGCAATGCCACATTAAGGCAAAAGAGCACGGGCCTCCCCAGGTGACATTTAGGATTAAAGAAAGGTCAAGTCACTTCAGGGAAAATCACTTGCCATCTGTAGTCCCCCTCTTGCCTCCACCACAGCCCCCAGCTATGCAAAGTCCAGCCATCCCCACTTGATCTTGGACACTGAAGACCTGAGGCTGCCAGCCTCGTGAAGAAAACAACAACTTGGCCATTACACATGAATCTCAACCTTGCACTTCCAGGGACAACACGACATTTAGTGAGACCATCTCCAGGGACCTATTATTAGCAACATCAAAATGCTAATGAAGAAGAGGTTGAGCATCTTTGGCTTCTCAAGGCATCAAGCTAATAAAAGACGTCCTCCAAAATGTTGCCGAATGATTCCATTTTCCTCCATGCCTTTGCAATTGGAGTCCTATCCAAAGTCTCCCTTTAATATATATTCATGACCCGACTCCGCAGAAAATGTGTATCGTTTCCGATGCTCTGATCCTGGGTGCATGACTCATACCGTACAAATTATTGTAATGCCTCTAGACTTAGCAACTCAGAAGTTGGTGCCGCACGTGAAATCCCTAGAGGGTTATTTTCAAGTGATTACTCATGGCTCGTATGTGTGCAGTACAGATCAGTACAGTCATGGTGCTTATTAGACTATTGAAATATTTCCAACTTGGTTGAGAAATGTCTAGTGCCCTGAGTCCCCAGATAGCCTCTCCCACTTTCCCAAACACCCCTGCCCTTCCCTTGAACAATGCCCTACGCCTATGATCCAGCCCCTAACAGGTTAACACCTAAAACAGCAGGAAGTCTCTTGCACCAGTGTCCCAGGAGTGTCCTTATGCAATTTGAACACCACCCCCCTGGGTATAAGGCATAATGAAACAGTGGGGTTGTCATCTGAAACCCTATCTTTGGCATGCTTGGGCGGCTCAGTCATTTGAGCATCCGTCTCTTGATTTTGGCTCAAGTCATGATCCCAGGGTCCTGGGACCAAGCCCCACGTTGGGCTCCAAGCTGAGCATGGAGCCTGCTTGGGATTCTCTCTCCCTCTCCCACTGCCCCTGCCCCACTCCTGTATGCATGCTCAATCTCTCTCTCTCTCTCTCAAATTAAATTAAATAGGGACACCTGGGCGGCCCAGTCAGTTACACTTCTGACTCTTGATTTCGGCTCAAGTCGTGATCTCACGGTTTGTGAGATCAAGTCCCACTTGGGCTTTCAGCACAGAGCCTGCTTAGGATTCTCTCTCTCCTTCTCTCTGCCCCTCCCCTGCTCCTTGTCTCTCTCTCTCTCTCTCTCTCCCTCAAAAATAATAAATAAGCATTTAAAAATAAATAAATAACCCCTTCCATTGGTTGCCCTGCCTTATCCACAGTCTTCATTTATTTGGCAAGCAGATACTGAGCATCTATTCATCCCACAACTATTTCCTGGCTGCTTACTTCAGACCAAGCATTGTATTAGGTGGTGGGGACAGGTCGGCAAACTAGAGACACAGTTCTTGGTCTTCTGGTGTGTCCAGCCTGGTAGAGGAGACAGACATTAAGCAGACCATTACTGTAATAAATGGCATGACAGGAAAATACATGGCCCTGTGAGAGCGTTAATAGGGGACAACCTCACATTGGAGGTTGAGGGATGTGGCATTTAAACAGAGGCCAGAGCAATGAGTGGAAGTCAGCCAGCATAGAGGGGAAAAGAGGGAGTGGTGAGCATTTCATTGCATGTTTGCATTTCATCAGCATTGCATGTTTGGGGCTCGGGGAGAAGGGGCTTGCTCTTCAGAAATCAAAGAAGGTCAGTGTGATTAGAGAGTGTGGTCCCAGATCCAATTCCCACCAGATCGAGAATTGCTCCATTTGAGGCTGCAAAGATGAGCAAGCACCTGCCAGGTACCAGGCGCAGAGGGCAGGAGATGCACAACACGACCCCTGCCCTTTAGGGAGACACAAAACATAGCTTAAGGGCAAAGGGCTGGAATCTAGAGAGAAACTCAAGGTCCTGACCCTGGCTCTTCCATTTTTGACTCTGTGACGTCAGGCACTTACTTACACTCTCTGACCTTCAGTCTCCTCCTCTAAAAATAGGGAAAATAATACGATCTACCTTTTATGAGTTAACAGATGTAAAGCACTTGGAAAAACACCTAACACATAGTAAAGAATCAGGAAACATTGGGAATGGACCATTAGGACACAGGTTAAGACACAGCACAAGTAGATTCGGTGGCTTTTCCACCTATTTCCACCCACTTCATGGGTGGTAAAATATTCTGTGTTTAACAATCTCATTTAAAAACACCTAACATTGTCTGTGTTACTGTCACATCAAAAGTTCACGAGAAGCTTGCATGTTGACCCCCTTCCCATGACCCGTCCTTTGAAAAGCAGGTTTCCTATGTCTTTGAGGGTTCACTAGTGATTCTTCCCGGAATCAATTTCTTAGCATATGCCTCACAAAGAAAAGGCCGCAGAAACCTGCTGATAAAGGGAGAGCATCCAGACAGTGTCAAATAAGGCCATCATCTACAGAGCTGTTAAAAAAAAAAAAAAAAGAACGAACCAAAGAGGATAAAACCACCTTTCTGAAATCGATCACAATGAGAAATAGAAGGGAAAAGAAATTCAAACTAGAAAAGGCACACCAAGGCCCAGATGGGTTTGCAAAAGACGACGCCATGCCGAGGGCTTTAGTTGGTGCCCATAAAAATGTAACCGCATCCCGAGAGGAAACAAATAGCCTTAGGTTGTCATTCCAAGATTATAGATCCCTGGGGACACTGGAGGTGTCATCAAAGCCATCATGGCATTAGTCACTCTGGGCAGGAATGGGAGAAATTCGAGGTGAAAAGGGCCCATTAAGTTCTTGAGTCTTTCCCCAGAGAACCCCACATGGAGATCACTCTGTGAAGTGCACTCTCGTGAACTCCATGAACTTCAGGATTACTCAAGCCAAAGGCTTGACGTTATTACGTTCTGCAGTCTGGTGGGCCGTAGGGTTTTTTCGCTGATCTAGGCTGCCAACACATTCTGTGAAAGACCATGATGTGAAGTTCAGTTGACGACCATGTCTTTTGCAGAGAGAGACCACAAACCATTTCCCACCAGGAGGACTTAGAAGGTCGAACGAGCATTTGCATTGGAAGTGGCCACCGGCATCCATTTCTTCAAGTGCATCTGGTTTACTCTGGGAAAATTCCCAGTTGTGGGCAGTTTGGTCGAGTCTTAAATTTAGATGCCCTCATGTAGCCAACAAGTGCGCATGCGATCTAAAAACGCAGTCAGTTGGATTCTCCCTCCTAAGAGTTTGCTTCTTAAGCAGGAAAAAAAATAAAGTTTGAAGCCTATTTATTCTGGCTGGTGATACAGTGGAAGGGCTCCTTAAGAGAACTTTCTGCAGCTGCCTGGGACCTGTCTGTTCCAAGCCATCTATTTCAAACTCCCTTTCAAGCCCTGTGAGCGCACAACTGCTTACCATTGAATCTCTCTTTTTCTTATGTTCGCTAGAGTTTGTTTCTGTTGCTTCCAATTAAAGATCCCTGACGAAAGAGAGTATTCAAAAAGTAGAAGGGGGAGAGGTGATGTCTGGGAAGATTGCGTCTGACAACAGGAATTTCACCTGATGCATGGTCACAAGGGTAGATAAGGATGAAGACCACAGAGTATCTGGCTTTCCCCACCTGCTTGATTGGGGGGCAGCCTTTGACCTGCCTGGCACGCCTGTCCTCCCCTGGCCCCAGAGCTGTGCGAAGGCAGCCTTGGTGGCCCTACGAGTTCCCTGGTACCCAGCAGTCTGTCACTACATGTTTAATGACTGGATTTGGGTAGGAAGAAGGGAGAGGGGCTGATTTGCAGCATTTACCAACTTTCATGGTGCGAAAACTCCCACGGTGGCCAATTTCAGGCCACCTGTGTGCTGTCACTGAATACAGAGTCGGGAAGAGATGCACAGCATCGGCGCTCCTAAGTCGGTGTGAGCCAGCTGCGTCTCTTACCTCTAGCTGCATAGGAAAGCTTCTGAGTAATAATGACGACCGAACTTCTATTAAACATTTCCCATTGTTCCATTCCAGGTACGATTCTAAGCCCTTTACAAGTATTAATTTATTTAATTTAATCATGATCTTTGAGGCAGGTAAAATTCTGGTCCCTGTTCTACGGATCAGAAAATTGACAATACAAGAGACTAAGAGGAGCACCTGAGTGACTCAGTTGGTTAAGCATCCCACTTCAGCTCAGGTCATGATCTCGCAGTTCGTGAACGGAACCCCGCATCGGGCTCTGTGTTGGCAGTGTAGAACCAGCTTCAGATTCTGTCCCCTGTCTCTCTGCCTCTCCCCACGTATGTCCACTCTCTCTGTCTCAAAAATAAATAAACTTAAAAACAAAAAAGAGAGAATAAGAATTTGTTTAAAATCATAAGGCTTAGAAGTTGAGGTGCCATGATTTGATGCCTGATTATTGACTCCAGAGCCATCTCACTTAACCGTGACCCTGCTGACAGAGTATCACGAAAGGTATCTGCCTTCTGGTGTGGGAGGTGGTGTCAGACATGCTGGCAGACATGGCAGAGGCAATGTCTCCAGGTGAACTCGACACAAATATTTTTCTTTTTGAGTCCAAATTTTATTTTCTATATCTAGATCTATATCTAATCTATCTATTCTGATTATTTATGCCCCATTGGCCATCAAAAGGATGAACGGTACCTTGAAATAGTAATATCTAACAATTTTTATTTGTATTTTTAGTTTTTTAAAGCTCAAGTTTGTTTTTAAAGTTTCTTTATTTTGAGACAGACCGAGACAGTACAAGCAAGGGAGGGGCAGAGAGAGAGAATCCCAAACAAGCGCAGGCTGCCAGCACAGAGCCAGACATAAGGCTCAAATCCACCAAACCGTGAGATCATGACCTGAGCCTAAACCAAGAGTCTGACCTCAACTGACTGAGCTACCGAGGTGCCCCGTATCTAACAATTATTGAGTATGTATATGAACCATTTACTTGTCCTAATAGGTACCTCATCTTACAATAATCCTTTAGAATTAGGAGTTATTCTACCCATTAGTTTATTAAGAGTTGATCTACCAAAGCCTATATAGTTAATAAGCGGCCAGGGGCCATTAAAAATAAACAAATAAATGGCTGAAGCAAGGTAGATTTTTTTTCAAATTCTCTTTCTTTCATTGATGTGGAAACAGGCACAGAGAGGTTAAGTAATTTGCCCCATGCAACATAATTATGCAAACCCAGTCTGTCTGCTGCCAGAGCCCATGATGATGGTCACACCATCCCAGTGACATCTCCTTCTAAGGAGACCCTCTGATCATGCAGTCAGAAGTAATTTTCCTAGAAAGCCCTATCTGGGTAGCTTAGGAAGGTGACTCTACCAAGTGCCCATTGAAGGGCCAACTGCACTTGCATGGCTCAGACAGCTCCCTCCTAATCATTTGCTTAGGACTATTGACCTCCGGCCATTTGCTCATGCACTAAGTCAACACTATTTCCTCTGAAAAGCTCCACACTCTGCTAAGATCAGCAACAGGCTAAACGCAATGTAAAAGGAATACTGAGTTTGGTTTCTGGATGAATGGTGTCTTCTGATCTTCTCCTGCAGCTTCCCTGTGGGGCCGAGGCTACATCACCAGTGTGCAGGATTCTCCTTGCGTGTGATGCTAGAGCTGGCTCTCTGGATACATACACGACCCAATCTGACTGCCTTGACAGGTGTGATATGGATGAGGTACTCCCGTTATTGGTGATAATGAGACTTTTTCAGTGTCTGTCAGTTACAGAACAATTGATGTCATCAAGAAACTGGCAGCTTCTCAGCTAACTCACTGCTCCGAGTCAGGGCTGTTGAAACGCTGTATGCTTTGAGGAAGTCACTGATGCTGGTCCAGGAAGGGTTAACGCATCCCAACTTGCCTGGCTTAGCTCTTCCAGCAGAGAGAGGAGGGGGTGTTGTGGGGGTGAGGTACGTGTCACATTCAGACACATATCTATAGCAAAACAGTCGAGAAACGGTTTTAAACCATATTGTTCCCTGTTCGGGTTTGCATGCTAATATCTTTGGGATTACTTTCCCTGCTCTGGCAATCCATCACCGGTAACTGGGTAACTGGGGAAGAAAGGCAGACACAGAGAAGCCTAGGTGACTGAGTAGCACACCCCTGTTAATATGGAACTACCTTATAGATCCTTGAACAAATCTAAGGAATGATGGGAACATGTGAGAATGACCCACTCTTCGATTCCAAGTAATACATGCAAAAGACACCCAGTCTCAAAAATTAAACATGGACTCACCATATGATCTAGCAACTCCACTTCTGGGTGTATATACCGCAAAGAATCGAAAACAGGGATTTGCACACCTATGTTTATAGCCGCATTATTCACAATAGCCAAAAGTGGAAACAACCCAGATGCCTCTTGATAGATGAATGGCTAAGCCAAAATTGGTCTATGCATCCAATGAAATATTATTCAGACTTAAAGAGGAATGGAGTTCTGACTTGTGCTACAATGTGAATGAAACTTGAAGATGTTATGCTAAGTGAAGGAAGCCCAACATAAAAAGACAAGCACTGTGCAATTCCACACTAGTCTAGGTACCTAGACTAGTCAATTTCATGGAGACAGAAAGTGGGATGATGGCTGTCAGGAGCTGGATGGAGAGGCAAATGGGGAGTTAGTGTTTAATGGCCCAGAGTATTAAGCAGGGAAGATGAAAAGTTTCTGGAGATAGATGGTGGAGATAGCCACACAGTAGTGTGAATGTACTCAATGCCACTAAACTGTATATTCCAAAATGGTTAAAAAGGTAACGTTTATGTTATATATATTTTACCACAAATTTAAAAAGAGAGACTCAGTATAGCACACGAAGCGTACTTGCAAAGCACGAGCCGAATGAAAGCAAGCATGGGCATTCATCGCTGTAATCTGTAAAGTGCCCTAAAATGTTAGCTAAATGTGCATGCTTTTCTTACCCTACTTAATCTTCAGGGAGGTACCATTGGCTTCTTTTGACAAAGCAGGAAATCAAAGTTCAGAGAGGTGTACTAAGATGTCCCAGTTCTACTGAAGTGAGAGAGGGGAGATTTAAGCCTTGATCTGCCCATCCTTACATGTAGCCCGAATTGCATACTCTGAAAGGCCTGAAAAAAACACCACTCTTTCAGGGTGTTCACATGCTAGACAGTCAAAGGAAGCTGAATTCACCTGTCTTCTGAAATATGGGACACCCAAACTCAGAAATACTTTAGAATTCATCAGAAGTCAATTTATCATTCATAGAACTAAAATATACAGATGCTCTGATCATAGCTAAGTGGAGAGAGACCTGGAGAATTTCCCTAATAAAGATGCAACTATCTGTCACGTGTGGCTTTGGTTGGTTTGTAGAAATAAAATCACAGGGTGCAAAGCAGTCCATGTAATCAAGAGAGCCACACTTGAACTAGACTGTTAATAACCCCAAACAACTGGTTATTTTTCTAAACTCAGTTGGAATCACTTACTTATACCTGGCCAGGTCTCTCTCCTTGTTTGAAATGAGGTGTCATTTGCAATATGCTTTTCTTGTAAGTCTGAACATCAAGGGGTGTGTGCTTTTCCCGGGTATCGATGCCACCCCCAATATTTATGTTAGGATGTACATTGTAACCTCAGCCCTGATCATAACAGTGGTTGAGATCATGGGCTCTGGGGGTCTTAACTGTCACAGCACAAGTGACTTCACTTCTCTTGCCTCAGTTTCTTTCTCTGTGATATGGGGATAATAATACCACATACGTCATCAGATTCTTGTGACATTTAAATTCCTTGAATACATCGATGCATCTCTGTTCCCAAAGCCCAGTGATCTAGGAAAGGTCTAAGATCATTTATCTTTAGAAGTGCACCCATTACTATCTTAGGAGAGGGTGAGGCAGGGAGTGGGAGAAGAGAAGAGGTGGCTTTGAACCCAGTATGAGCATCCAAGCATTCTCCTCTGGTACCAATTACTGTGATAAATTGAAGGTGACAAGTTATTTTATGACATAAATGCAAATCAGTATCCACTTCCCTGTTATTTTCCAATGCCCTGGCACTTTAATGGTCCCCATAAGTTTGCTTCACTTGCAGTAAGTATCGGTATGTTCACAGTCAGCCAGAGAATTTATTTTTAGGTGGGGAGTGCAATGAACTGAGCCCACCGGCTGACTGAGAAAAATGATCGCGTTCCCATCCACAAATTATTCACAAAGCTAGTTAGCGTTTGAGCCTTTGTTGGTGAAATAATACAATAAATAGAGATTTTGTCAAAAGGGCTCATTTCCCCCGCCAGACTTGACTCTAAATATTAGACACTCACACATTTGTGGGTGCACTTGTGTTTATGCGTGTTTATTCGAAAAACAAAAACCTGCCTCAAAATGTAACATTCTCTGCAAGCGCGCCAAGGAGCTGAGATCTTCTATCCCTAAACCCAGCGCCAGGGAGAGAAGAGGAGGGCTTCCTGTCTGTGCGGCCAGCACAGCACGGCTTCTCTGTGCCCAGTGATTTCAACATGAAAGGACACAAGGAGAGAAGGACTATTTGTTTGCTTTTCACCTTTGAAGCTGATTTCCTGTCTTGCCAGTTCCACCAGCCTGTCATCCCTTCTCTTTTGATGTCGATATGGGGGGAGGAAACAAAAAGTAAAGAAAAAGAAAACAAAACCTTGGAGCCAGGCAGCCTTGTCACTACCACGGGGACTGCACCGCCCCGCCTCCTGCTCTCAAGCATGTTGGCATGAACAGACAGTGGGAGCTGTTAAATACACAGCTTAATTAATTTAAAATACAACTTCAGAGAGACAGCCCCTAATTGTTCAAAGCGCTTTTATTAGGGCATAAAGATAATCACAGAATTAAGTCATTAAGAGTCATAATAAGGAAACGGGTGTACAAAATGAAACGCGATTTCCAATGTCACCCAACTGCTGAAAAGCTTCGCATCATTCATTCAGTGACCTGTTAACCACATATTTAGTGAGCACCTACTACCACCACCCTGGCAGCAAGCCACCAGAAGGTCCCACGTTCTGAAAGCTAGGTCGCCTCTTTCTTTTGGTTTTTATGCTTCATCCCGAGAATTGCTGCTTGGTTGCGTGAGTGTGTGTGTACGAGTAACAGTTTACGCTCTGAGATGCCATCAGTGTGCAAGAGCAGGACGGGCTGGGGGCAGCCGGCAGTGAGAAATATTTTTCCTGCATGCCGCAGAGAAAGGAGTCTTTGTGACACCTCCCCCGAAGTGCGTTGCATTAGGCATTCCGTCTGACAATTGCCACTTGGAGACACATCCTTACTCCCCTCCCCCATCCTCCACCCTGAAACCTGACATTGCTTCACATCAAAAGTTTAATTTCCCATTGTTTGAAATAAAGTGGTATGTAAAGCACGCGTTGCCATGGTGCACAATCCAATGTTGCATATAGAGGTTCCTGACGCTGGTAACTTTGCATCTGCTCAGGTACCACGGTGCTGAGTAAGGCAAAGGAAGGACTGACCCTCCCAAAAGACACTTCCAAACTGGGAAATCCTTCAGCTGCAGCCTTGAGCTGGTATGTTCATTCTCAGGCATCAAACTTTTTCTCCCGCCTAAAGAGGATGCGCCTGCTCCCTTCTTCCCTCATCTGCGCTCGACAAAGGCATTTTCTTCTCCATGGAATGCTTCCAGGGTTCAAGTCCCTGGCTGGAAGCTTGTCTGAAAAAGTTCCCAGGCGGTACTGTTGTGACTCCTGAGCACAAAAGCAAGGTTAGCGGAGTCTGCACAGGACACTTAAGGCTGGGTAGCATCTACTAAAGCCTGACGGGCCTTCAGCTCCGCTCCTGGGTACATATCTAATACACACCTGCACAAGGGCCAAGTGCTAGAATCTTGACAGCGGGACTCACCACGATAGCCCCACATGGGAAATTGCCCAAATGCCCACCATCGCGGTGGACAACTCAACAGCAATGCAGATAAACGAACCACACCGCACACTACAGGGATGCCATCTCAGAGGCAACGCAGGGGGAGAGAGACCAGACCCAGCGAGGACCCGCTGGGTGATTTCTATTTATACATAACCTACAAAGTAGGCAAAACTGATCGGTGGGAAGAGCGGTCAGGACAGGGACAGCCTTCAGGGGACAAGGAAGGGCAAGGTACACAGAGCACTTTCTGGGGGTTCCAGCCACGTTCCATTTCTTGACTAGCTGCAGGTTTTGTGCACTTTTTGGGCTGTGTGGTATTATTTCACAAAAAATAAAACGTTCAGGAAAAAAAAAACCCTTAAGGTTGGCCTTGAGGCAAGCAAGGGCAATTAGCTCTCTCGGTTCCGTGTGAATCTGCAGTTTCCTCACAGCCACCTTAGGGAAGCCTGGGAGACAATTCAAGGTGGTCAGCTCAGGGCAGGAGGGAGACAAGCCTTTCTGCTCCCACCCAGAGGCTCATCGATCCTGACAGTGAGGCAGATTGTAGCATTGCCTCAGTTTCCCTACGGTGCATATTCTTTTAGAAGATAAGCATTCACAATGGCCAGTGGCTATTAACTTTCTCTTATGTTTAAAATCATTTATACAATGGGGCACCTGGGTGGCTCAGTCGGTTAAGCCTCTGACTCTTGATTTCAGGTCAGGTCATGATCTTCTTGTTTTGTGAGTTCAGGCCCCACATCGGGTTCTGTGCTGGCTGCATGGAGCCTGCTTAAGATTCTCTCTCTCTCTCTCTCTCTCTCTCTCCCGCCCCCCACCCCATGATGTTTCTGTCTCTCTCAAGGTAAATAAATAAACTTGAAACTTGAAACAATTTAAAATAAAATCAATTATCAGAGGCACTTCTCCACCGCGCACATTTTTACATCTTTGAAATGGGCATGTGTCTCACCGTTGATGACAGGAAAGCATTGTGTCAGTGTTATTGGCAGGATTTTTTTCTTTTCTCGTGGTGTGTAAAATCACAGTGTGTCTTAGATCTGCTGCAGTGCCGTACATCTCTTGAACAGTGAGATGGTTTGCTTCGCCCTCCCTGCTTCACTAGAAGCTGGCACAAGATTTCCCGCCCCTTTCCCTGCACAGTTTCAGGTTCAGGCCCGCCACTGGGAAGCCCCTAAGGAGAGATTTGGAAGGCAGGAGAGGGGAAACCATTTTTCTCCGGAGGTAGTTGCAAGTCGACTCACAGGCAGGCTGAGGTCTGTGGTGGCTTGCGGACAGACCTTTGAGAATCCCCTGACCTGGGGCAGCCAGACCAGATGGTCAGAGGCTGTGTAGGGGAGGAAAAAGTTTTCCTGGACCCCCTTAAGGTATCTGGCTGGGTCTGAAAATTCAACTGACAGTGATTAACCGAAGAAAAGCATACAAATTGTATTGAGTTTTTACATGCACATGGGAGATTTCACTAGAGAACGGGACTCAGAGAAGACAAAGAAACAGTACATTTGTGAAGAATCGACGAGACAGAGGGGTTTGGGCGAGCGGAAGTACAAGGCGAAGGAGGCACTAGGAAGCTGAGGATAAGTTTAACGAGGTTATTCTGTAGAGATTTCTCAGCCCCGATTCCCCATCTCCGGGGATAAGAACGTCTTCCTTCCCTCTGGTACAGATGAAGAGGGCACTTTTCACATGGGAGTTTCACAATGTCTTTTTAAAATTTTTTTAAAAAACGTTTATTCACTCTTGAGAGATAGAGCACAAGCAGGGGTGGGTCAGAAAGAGAGGGAGACGCAGAATGTGAAGCAGCCTCCAGGCTCTGAGCTGTCGGCCCGGAACCTGAGGCAGGACTCGAACTCATGAACCAGGAGATCGTGACCCGAGCCGAAGTTGGAAACTTCACCGACTGAGCCCCCCAGGTGCCCGGGGAGTTCCACCATCTGTTGGAGGGAAGAAACGGGGAGGCTGCACGATGTTCCTGTTTTGCTGTTTTCTCAGATTCTTTCAGTTTGGTATGCCAGGCGCCATATTTGGGGGGAGCGTGTCCTAGATGCCAGCAGTTGCTTCTCTGACCTTTGTTCTGCCATTCTGCCATCCTCAGCTCAGTTTTGTACAACTTTATTATTTTTTTTTTTTTAATTTTTTTTAATGTTTTATTTATTTCTAGGAGAGAGAGAGAGACGGCGTGAGCTGGGGAGGGTCAGAGAGAGAGGGAGTCACAGACTGAAACAGGCTCCAGGCTCTGAGCTGGCAGTCAGCACAGAGCCCGACGCGGGGCTCGAACCCACGAACCGCGAGATCAAGACCTAAGCGAAAGTCGGACGCTTAACCGACTAAGCCACCCAGGCGCCCCCAGTTTTGTACAACTTTAATTCCCTGGGCCATAACCTTCAATCGTGGCGTATATTGAGTGGCCTTTCTGTTCCCGACTGTTTACCCTTTCTAGAATAATAGAAAGACACGCGCGCGCGCGCACACACACACACACACACACACACATGCAGAATTCTACAATTCTGGGGCCTAAAGTCTAGACTTCGAACAGTGCCATGAAGCTGCTACTAATCTCTGGAGCTCGCCTGAGGAGCTGGCTTCCACAATTGAGCTGTAACGCCTCCCTAATCCCACCTCTAGCTCTTTCCGTGACCTCAGTCACCTAACACCAATCATACTTTGCTCTCTGAGCTCCAGCCAGACTGGATCATTTTGGTTTTCAGTGCCTTGACACGCCTCGTTCTGTACCGACTGAGACGTCACACTAGCTCTTCCCCTCATCTGGGAGCCTCTTACCCCTGGGTGCCCTCCCCCTCAGCCCACCTAACGTTCACCCTGAAGGCATTAATTAGTCACTTCCTCAGGGAGGCTTACAGTCTGGTGGGAGCCAGGCATTGCTGATCATATGTAGGAAAGAGGCGGGATAGGGTATAATAGGAATATGGAGCAGGAAGCCTAATCTATTCTCAGAATCAGAAAATGTCTCTTGGTTTTTGTAAACACCCAGTCCTGAAGAGAGTATTGCTGGCATTCGCCACCCTCCCTGGGACATAGAGGACATTCAGTAAATATTTGTTGGTATTCAAACCCCCCTCTTCATGCATAAATAATTTATTTCCCTGGAAACAGATGGGACTCAGTTTTACAGCAGGTGGGATCGGCAGATGAGCAGAAGGAATTCAAATATTCATATATTGGGCACTTTCTGTGCCCTCTGCACGATGCCAAGCACTTTGCCTACATTACCATCATTTAAGCCTTAGAGAATGCTAAGAGGTAGATGTCATGAATACCTCCATTTACAAATGAGGAAGCTGAGGCTTAGAGAGGTTAGGTAACTTGGCCAAGGTCGGATGGCTGCCCCAAGTCTCAATTCCTCGTCCCGTATTTCCTCAGTAATTGTTTATGATGTCATACGTCCCTCACACGGATGGCAAAAAAAGCCTCAGAAATAGCAACGGTGAATTTCCATGATAATTATGTGAGGCTGTTTTGAATGTGTCCTGATATTCTATTTTGTCACTTTAGCAATGACAGGCTTGCATTTCTACATCACTTAGCTACGGTGGCTTAGTCTTGACCTCTAACCTCCTCTGACTCTTTGAAATTGCTTCATTTCTCTCCCTTCAAAGGGAGCCAGCCCTGCTTGGGTTAGGAGGCCACGACAATTTCCTTCCAAATCCCTCTTTTCTCAGGCTGCATTGAGGTTACCAGTTCTCTTAGAGGCTGCCCTACCCCCACTCCTTAGTAGCCTCCAGGGTGCAAGGCCCGCTGGCAAAAGCAGGTAGGGAGTTAGCAGTGCAGTGTCACAACCAAGATAATGTAAGGGCTCTGGAGTCACCGCCACTCGTGTGAACTTATGTTCAGTTACTCACTCTCTGCCTCAGTTTCCTTGCCTGTAAAATGCAAATGATAATAGTCTGCACCTGATGGGGTTGTTGAGGGGATTAAATGATGTAACAAATGCATGGTGCTTATAGCAGCGCCTGGCCCAGAAAAAAATGCTCCGTAAATGTGAGCGTTTATCACTATCAATGCCTCATACATGAGAACTTGAGACAGAATATTAGCAGCTTTATCCTGCATTCAAATTGCAACTAGTTGTTTTCCTGCTCCCAGTGGACCAGAAGCTAATACCCCCGGGGCTGTTTCACAGTGAACTCAGGAAAGCTTGGCTCCTAGGAAGAAGAAACCATCCNGTGGGAGAAAAATTCATTCCCCTTTCTAACTGAATCACGGCTTTAATAAAGCTATTGTGTTTGACCACAGGCTTAGGAAACAGTAATATAATATAATAAGAGAAGATCATTAAAGTTCTATAAAGCGAGCCTTCAACTCCTTCATTTCCAGTGTCCCTGAGCCTTAGATAAGGGAT
The DNA here is from genome assembly GCF_008692635.1 of Crocuta crocuta. NCBI lineage: Eukaryota > Metazoa > Chordata > Mammalia > Carnivora > Hyaenidae > Crocuta > Crocuta crocuta. The sequence continues at coordinate 1,643,172 of NW_027532182.1, forward strand.
AAACATTTTTTAATCAAAATCCAAGTAACAGTAAACCTCACTTTTCATTTCATTTCAAGTCTTTTTCCAGTTAAGTATGGGGTGTTTTCTAATTTCCTGTGTGGATCAGATGAACTATAAAAGTTGGTTGTTGATTTTTTTGTAACGTTTTTCAGGGCACTGTTCTGACTGCACTCTCAGGACATGTCTTTGGTATGGTTGTCAGCGAAGTGAGCCAAGAATGATTAAAATTCTGCAGACTGATCTGTAAGAGAATAAGACCAAACGAGTACTGGGAGGAAACACACTTATTGGAGGGATGACTGGCTCAGGGAGGCTGAGGAAGAGCAGACATTAATTATATGATGCAAAGGGTTATGTTTGCAGAATTTTTTTTTTATAAAGGAAAACAGACATTCCCAGCCCCACCCTATTGTTGCTTATATGAAAAACAGTTGTTATGGGCACAAGCGCTGAAGTCCCAGGTAGAGACTCCAGTCTTGTCGCTGCTATTTGCACTCTGGGTGGCCTTGCATGAGGAACTGAACATCAGTGAGGCCCAACTATCTCGTGTGCAAATAGCAATAATAAAAAGCCTAATTAGGGGCGCCTGGGTGGCTCAGTTGGTTGAGCGGTCCACTTTGGCTCAGGTCATGATCTTGCCACTCATAGGTTCGAGCCCTGCGGTGGGCTCTGTGCTGGCAGCTCAGAGCCTGGAGCCTGCTTCGGATTCTGTGTCCCCCTCTCTCTCTGCCCCTCCCATGCTCATGCTCTGTCTCTCTCTGTTTCTCAATAAAAAATAAATGTTAGCAAAATTTTTTTTAATAAATAAATAAATAAAAGCCTAATTACTCATAAAGCAATCGTAAGAAATCAAGATGGGTCGTGCATTTATTGTACCTAGAACAGCATCCAGCACACAAGGAGTTGTATATTTCATTATTAATGTTTGTGGAGATAATTCTTAACACTACTGTATTTAAATTTTTTTTTAACTGTTTATTTATTTTTGAGAGAGAGTGAGATAGAGAGTACAAGCAGGGAAGGGGCAGAGAGAAGGGAACAGAGGATCCGAAGCAGACTCTATCCTGACAGCAAAGGGCCCAATGCAGGGCTCGAACTCACGAACCATGAGATCATGACTGAACTAATGTGAGACGCTTAACTGGCTGAGCCACCCATCTGGGTGTATTTTGAACAAGGAAAAATTTCCAGTAGAATTGCTCAAAGGGAACTTACTCGAGACATTTTAAAACAGTCCATGTTAAAAAAACAAATACCATGTGCTTTCATTCATATATGGAATTTAAGAAACAAAATGAACAAGCAAAGGTAAAAAGAGACAAACAAATCACTCTTAAATACAGAGAACACGTTAGTGGTTGCCAAAGGGGAGGTGGGTGGGGGGAGGGGTGAAATAGATAAAAGGGATTAAGAGCACACTCATTGTGATGAGCGCTGAGTAATGTATAGAATTGTTGAATCATTATATTCTACACCTGAAAGTACTATAACACTGTATGTAAATTCTATTTCAATTAAAAAAAAACAGTTTGATTTAAAACTAAACCATGGTAAGCCTGGGAGTAGATTAGCAAAAGGGGATTTGACACTTCATCAACACCGTTAAAAATAATTGTTTTTACTGTATTTTATGGACTCCATGATGCATAATTTTTCCCATGTTTGACATCTCTCAAATTGCAAAATCTTACAGTCCTCACCATGTTTCCTTTTCTCATGCTGCACGGAAGAATTAGTGTATATTCCATCCGTTGGCATCTATGGATTGATGAAATATGGTTTTAAGCATTATACTTCCTGGCATACTGTTCTGAGTCAATAAGCCCAGACAGTTTGGTCCCCCAAATAATTTACAATGTGAGATGGACAGTGTGTAAATAACGTTAAAACAGCTAAGTCAACATTTCATGGAAACGGAGAATTTGTAGTTCTTCGTTAGCAAAAAAATAATAATAATTTTTTTAAATTCCATTTTACCATTTGCTTATTGTATAAATGTGATCAACGACTTAACTGCTATGAGCCTTGATTTTCTCCTCCAGGAAAGGGGCCTAATAACATCTCCTGAAAGGTCGTAGCAAGGGTTGAAGTGTGATTTTCATGCCCCCTGTCCCCTTCTCACAGCCCCCCATCATCAAAACTGATGTTTCTCTCCTCCCTGATCCCCCTGCGTAGAGGAACCAGACTCCAGTCCTAGCTGGAGTCCTAGCTGGAGTCCCAAAGCATCTGCTGCCTCAGCTCTTGCTGCAGTGAACAACCCATGTTCGCCCACTACTTTCCTTCTTTACGGGTTTCTGTGCCACGTCTCTGCCCCATAGCTGCCCGGACTTACACCTTCTCGTTCTCATTGGCAAATCCCATGCTTGTTACCAAATAGGATTTGTTAGACCCTGGTGCCGCAGAATACATACCTCGTAAACTCCATGCAGGTAGAGCTATGGCTTTCTCATTCGTCGCTGAGTCTGTCATGGCTGTCGCAGAAGGATCTAGAGGAGGGGCTCCAGAGCAGATCCTACTAGGCTAAAGTTTAGTTGTCAACATGGCTACGCTCCTTTCTGCAGGCTCCAGGGGAGAATGTGCTTCCTTGTCTTTTGCAGCCCCTGCAGGTGGCCCACATTCCTTGGCCGGTGGTCCCTTTTCCCCATCTTCAAAGCTAGAAGCAGCAGATCGAGACCTTCTTACTAGACATCACTCTGGTTACCTCCTCTGCCTCCTTTGTCCATTTTTAAGAACCCTTGTGATTACATTAGACCCACTTGGATAATCTGGGATTATCTTCTTCTTATAAGGTTGGCTGATTACCAACCTTAATTCCATCTGCAGTCTTAATTCCTCCTTGTAGTGAAACAATACATTCACAGGTTCTGAGGATTGAGACACGGACATGTTTGTAGGCGTCATTACTCTGCCTATCACCTTAGGTAATGTTTTCATTTAAAATAGCAAACATTTGTGAGAGCCTCGTATGTGCCACACACTATCTTGGCTAAACATTTTGCATGCATTCACTACTTTTATCCTCACAATAACCCGAGGAGGGGTCAGGCACTGTTATTATACTAATTTTAAACATGCCAAAGCTAAAGAACACAGGGACTTAAAAGACCTGCCCAAGGTCACAGATCTAATCAGTAGCAGAGCTGGGATTTGAATCTAGGGCCAAGCCTAGTCCCAAGGTCTTACTCTTCATGACTAGAGCCTATAATTACAGGTGGTGGCAAGAATAGGAATAGATAAACTTGGATGAGGAACAGAGGTTCAAGATAAAAGTTGCAGTGAACACCCTAAAATCAAAGTGGTAACTTGGTGGATGGTTTCATAATGAATAGCCACACTTCTGCATTTAGGAGCCTTTTCCTTGCAAATGACAGAAAGGCCCACCAGGACAACTTATTCTAAAAGGGGAGGGTCCAACAAATTGAAAACATGCAAGATTAGGGCTTCAGGCATGGCTGGATGCAAAACTTCAGTGATCTTGTCAAGAATTCATTTTCCTTTTTTTAAAAAATGTTATTATTTATTTCTGAGAGAGAGAGAGCAGGGGAGGGTCAGAGAGAGAGGGAGACACAGAATCTGAAGCAGGCTCCAGGCTCTGAGCTAGCTGTCAGCACAGAGCCCGACACAGGGCTCCAACCCACGAACCGTGAGATCATGACTTGAGCTGAAGTCGGACGCTTAACCGACTGAGCCACCCAGGTGCCCCAAGAATTCGTTTTCTTTCAGGGATCCTGGGTGGCTCAGTTGGTTAAGCGTCTGACTTCGGCTCAGGTCATGATCTCACGGTTTGTGGGTTCGAGCCCTGTGTCGGGCTCTGTGCTGACAGCTAGCTCAGAGCCTGGAGCCTGCTTCAGATTCTGTGTCTCCCTCTCTGTCTGGCCCTCCCCTGCTCGCTATCTCTCTCTCTCTCTCTCTCTCAGAAATAAATAAAACATTAAAAAAAGAATTCATTTTCTTTCTTTTCTTTCTTTCTTTTTTTTTTTTGAGTCTGCCTTCCTCGTTGAGTCTTCAAGTCCACGAGATGGTAATGAAACAGTCACAGCGGCTCTAGCTGCTATCGCCTATCAGCTTTTAGGTGCAGCAGGGGGGAAAAAAAAGTCCTTTTTCCTAAAGTCCCCAGTTAAATTGCATTGCCCCTCATTAGCTCTGCCAGAGTCCTTGGGCTATCTGTGAAGTAACAACTTGGTTACATGAATGCACAGGCTAGTTGCTTAGTTACGGTTTATGTGCTTCTTCCTGGAGTGAGGGGTGGAGTCAGCATCACTAGAAACATATACACTCAGAGGAGTGCGGGAGGGATACTTCTGACTGTAGGTAACAGACTCATTTATCATCTCATGTAACAAGAAGTTCAGTAGTAGGCAGTTCAGGATTGGATAAACCCATAACTTAATATTATGTCAGGGGTCTAGGAGCTTCTCTGTGGTCCTTTAAGGGTTAACTCTCATGATCACAAAGTGGCTTCCATAGCAGGTTTCTCAAACAACAAGATGATGAATCAGTAAAGAAGAGACAGAGCTTTCTCCTTACAAGTCTTTTACTTTTGTTCGGGAAGGAGAATCTTTTCCAGAAGTTCCCCCATAAGATTTGCTTGATGTCTCATTGGCCAGTGCTGGGTCACATGTTTAGCTTTTTGAAGGTTCATGCCCCATATATGAGGATACTAACATGTTAAGTAACTGGAAAAATTGGGGTTCTGTTGGTCAGGAAGAATGGATGCTGGCATTTTGGTTAACCAGCTGTGTCTGCACCAGGTCCCTGGAGGGAAATTGGGGATTTGGGTCACCAGAACAAGGCAGAGAGGACACTGGTTGACAAAAACAATGGATTTCTATTTGGGCTAAATTGAGAGCAGAGAAGGTTTCAAATCCTGGAACCCCCTAGGTTCTCCCTGGGGAATTCATAGAGTCCATAAACCAAATCAAGAAGTGGGATGGCCCTGAAATTTTAGGTTTAAATATGGACGGTCAGAGCCAACATGTACCATAGGGATTATGGCAATTTCTTGGAAAAGTAGTCATGGCGATTGGTATCACTCTGCACACTTTGTCATAATGTGACTTTGAAAGTCATCAGGAAGTGGAGTCTCTTCCTTCCCCCATGAATCTTGGCTGGCCTCCGACTTGCTTTGACACATATTCTACAAATAACACTGTGTGACATGGGGCCCAGACCTGAAGATGCTTTGAATCTTCCATTTTTGCCTTCTTGGAAGCCAGCTGTCACATCATGAGTCTCAGTTATATGTCTGGAGGGCCATGGAGAAATAGAATGGCCCTGGAGGATGACGGAGAACTGGAGCTGACAAATACAGGTGCCAGCTATGCGGGTGACACCATTCTGGATGTTCCAGCTCCAGTTGGGCACCCAGCTGCAAGCAGCTGTATGAGTGACCACAGCCCACAGCACACGCAGCGAAAGAACTGCCGAACTGAGCCCAGGCGATCCATGAGATCCTGAGAACAAATGAATCATTATTGGCTTAAGCCATGACAGTTTGGAATGGTGTGTGGCATAGCAATGGGTAATTGAAACAGAAACCATTTCCATTTCAGGCATTTCGCAGAGGAGACTAAACAACCGAAGAAGTGAAATAACTAGCTGCATAGAGGCAGAGACATGGTAGACACCTGGATTTCTGCATTCTCAGGTCACCACTCTGACCATTAAACCTGGCATAACTATTTTCATACAGATTAAATGAGTGCACTTGCAACTTTTGCTGATGGGCATATAATGTAATAGCTTGCACTGAGCCAGTGTTTATTACATGCTTGGCATGGTGCTAAATGCATTATCTCACTTAATCTTCACAAATGAGCCTTCAAAGTAGGTCTGATGCAACCCTCCATTTTAAAAATAAGATAACTAAGTTTAAAGAAGGTAAAAAACAAACTTGCTCACAGTCACTCAGCTAGGTAGGAGGTGGAGTCAGGATTCAAATCTAGATCTAGCACGTTCTGAAGTGCTTGCTCTTATAACTGTCCTGGAACACAGCTTGCACTGACCCACAGAGGCATTTTCCCAGCCAACCAAGATTTTCTTTCTTGCATGATGCAGTGATGCCATTCGGCCAGACTCTGCATTTCAGGTCTGCACCGTGTCTCCAGGCCATGATGGATTTCAGGACGAAGATGGAGTACATATGTTTCCATCCTTCTAAGAGTTTCTACTTACGGGGCATTTGCTCGGGTCACTAGGTCTCCTTTTAAGGTGGGAAATTAAAAAAAATTGTCTTGAGTTTTGATCCCTCCCAAGAGCTATAATCATGGCATTTGCCGCCCTACCCCAAGCCCTACCCCCACGCACCAGACACTCTACATCAAGATTCGGTGCACTCTTCTCACCCTTAAATTACCTCGGGAAGTGAAGGATGAAAATCGTAGTGTTGTGGTTTAGCGAGTTTGGATGAGTCTTGCTGAGCAGAGAGAAAGAAAACAAGGAAGGAAAGAGCAATGGAAAAGAGGAGATATGCAAGAAGGAGGTCGGACAGGTGAAAGGTAAAAACATTGGTTGATTATTTGGGGCTGAGAAACCTGAGGCTGCATCTCCTCGTCACCTTATTAGGATGACACAGTGGCCCATTCCTAGTGTCCCGGCATGATCGTCAATAGTGCTCCTTTGCACTCTCCAGGTGTCCCCGTTTGGATAATAAATCACATGGTGGCCCCCTCAATCATGTTTCACTCTCAGCCCACACCATCAGGGCTCATGGAACAGAACTAGATACTAGATGTTATGAAGGATGCCAAGAACACCAGGGTCAAAAGACGCAGCCCCTGAGCTGAAGGAGTCTACGGTGAGGGAGCCATGTAACAGCTTTTTGATGTGTGAAGCACAGTTACAATGAGGCTACAGGGCATGCTGGGAGGCGGCAGCTGGGGGAAAGAGCCGAGGCAGTGCATTATGGGAAGAGAGAATACTTGTTAAAGACATGGAGGTTTGGAAAGGCATGACATGGTTTAGGGAACCATAGAAAGCAATCACTCCTTCTGTACAGCAAGCTTCTCCAAAGTATCTTTTGGAAAAGGGTCACCTTATATTTGATATCTTCCAAAGTCTTTCATTTTATCAGGTCCTCTCCTGGTTACTTTATTTTAGATAAAATAAGTTACAGTTTGGGGAAGAAGATGAAATTAGTTGACGGGAAGGGGGGAGGGATTTAAGGATATAATGTGCATAGGTAGTGTTATTCCTTGTCTGCAACATGTCCTCAAAATTGTATGTGTCATTATAAAGTGGACTTTTAAAGACCTTAAAAGAAAATAGCACATGGCTACAGTGTGGAGAATGCATGGATACACCTATAGGAGACACAGTGTTATATAAAAGGGTACAGGTATGTGTGGCTTGTGATAAAAATTCCAGGAGCATTATCATTCACAGTTTCAAAAAGTTCTGTATTACGAACAACACGCAAGAGCTGTGAAGACACTCTACTTGGAAAAGCTGCATTCTGTGACTCAAAAATGCCTCCAGTGATCACAAAGCACTGCCAATGAGGAGTCAGAATATGATTATTTCATGAGATTGGGGAGACAAAAGCAATCGATACTTCTAAATCAATATTTGATGTATATTTAAAACCTGTTTAAGTTAATATGTTAAATATTACTGGTAGATAGTTCGAATTTTCAGCTATATCCCCAAACATTTATACATTCAAGTTGGCCATTAGAGCTTTTTTGGGGTGCTCTTGTCATGGGAAGATGGGGGAATTGCCTTACCTTGGGGTCACCTGAGGTTAGCATATACGATGGTTTGTTCTACTGGAGACAAGCCCGTAGAGCTGGGGGCATCGCGAAACATGGAGTTGGAGAGGCAGGCAAGTGGTCAAATCAGGGATGACCTTGTGTAACATGCCAAGTCTGCCACAGGCAATGGAAATCTAATGAAAGTTCTTAAGATCAGTGTATCTTAATGAAATTGGCATTTTGGAGGAATTATGTGGGTGGGAATGCAGAGAGGGACCCAGACATGTAAAAATGTCAACTTGTGACAGAAATACAAGTGCACTGGCAGTAATCTTGTCAGTCTCGTTTTGTGGTTGCATCCTCAGAGGCTGGAAGAGGGCCTGGCTCAAGGACAGCGGTCGAAACCTAGTGAAGGGGGAGGTGGGGCACTTGGGTGGCTCAGTTGGTTAAGCCTAAGACTCTTGATTTCAGCTCAGGTCATGATCTCACGGTTTGTGAGTTTGAGCCCCATGCTGGGCTCTGTGCTGACTGAATTCTGCTTGGGATTCTCTGTCTCTCTCTTTCTCTCTCTCCCTCACTCTCGGCCTTTCCCACACTGTGTGCACACTCTCTTTCAAAAATAAATAAACTTCAAAAAGAACTTAGTAAATGAATAAATGAGTGAATGAACAAATGGCCCACTCTAAAATTACCTGTCTTTACTCCACATTTCACCTTCAGCAGAAGAGGCTTCCTCAAGAGTTTTCAGGGTGGCTCTTCCCACTTTTGATTTTACCTCCCTTCTGGTTTAATCTGTCTTTCCCAACTGGAGCCCCATCTTCTAGCCAATCCCACTCTTCTGATGTCTCATTATTACAGTCTCAATGACTACTATAACAATATGTTACCTTAAAACTTTTGTGGAAAGGTACCACTTTTAGGGAGCATGTTGAGGGCAGTAAGTCACCTGCTACCTGCCTGTCACCTTCTACTCTTAGTCACTTCACTGTGGCACTTCCCATAACACAAATTTCTCCATTCCTGGTTAGGCTTAGAAATTGAATCAGGGTATTGAGAAAACTGTCTCACTGTAGAGAATAAAATAAAGTTGAATCGGCACCTCAAACTGTATACGAAGGTGCCCTCCAGATGGACCTCAATGTGAAAAGTGAAAACATAAAGGTAGAAGAACTTGTATGACCTTGGGGCAGAGCAGGACTTATCGAACAAGATGGATTTGACTGCATCAAAACATTACATCTCTATTTGAGAAGGACACTGCTGCAGACAATGTTAATAGATGGGTGACAGATCCAAAGATATTTCCAATGTCTAAAACTGACCGGGGTTAGCATCTGGATGGTACAAGGAAATGCTGCCAAAAAATAAGAAAATGGCAGACAACTTAATCAAAACTAGGCAAAAGCTAAAGGTAGGTTATTCATTGTTGAAATAAGTTTTTAGGCCCAAGATGGAGTCACTCCTACTCAGGATGCCATGTCTGCAAACTCTTGTGTTTCTGTAGATGCTACACTGACCAGAAATGGAATATATCCAATTAGCCAATCTCCAAACACCAAGCCAGCTCTGAGTTCTACACTTGCTTCCTTGTTCCTTTTTTTTTTTTTAATAAGGCCAGATATATAACAGCAGCCAATCATGCCCTGTGTCTGCATTGCTGCTTCTAATGCTCTAACTTGTGTTTGCCCAAACCTCTTGGGAAGAGTGTTCCATTGCTTATGAGGCACTGTGCTCACCCAATCCATGGACTGTTCTCCCTTGAATAAAGGACATCGAACTCACTACAAAATTGTTTTAGTTTTGTCATTTGACATCATATAACAAAAGTATAAAGAGCTACTCATCTTTATTAGCAATCTCCCAAATGCAAGTATAATACCACAATGAGTTATCACTTTATATCCATTAGATAGAAAAAAAATTAGAAGTTCAGGTAATACCAAATGTCAGAAAGTAGGTATCCACGGTTTTAACACTCACAGCATTGTGGGTAAAAAATAAATAAATAAAAAGAAGAAAGAAAGAGGGGCGCCTGGGTGGCTCAGTTGGTTAAGCGTCTGTTGATTTCGGCTCAGGTCATGATCTCATGGTTCTTGGGTTCTAGCCCTGCATTGGGCTCTGTGCTGACATTGCACGGCCTGCTTGGGATTCTCTCTCTCTCTCTGTCTCTCTCCTTCTCTCTATCTCCCTCTCTTTCTGTCCTTCCCCCGCTCATGCTCATGCTCTTTCTCTTTCAAAAGTAAATAAATAAACTTAAAAAAAAAAAGCATTATTGAGTGTCCTATTTATGTAAAGTTTAACACATACGCAAACAAAACAACAGAATGCTTTTTAAAGATACATACATTTTCAGGGCGCCTGGGTGGCTCAGTCGGCTAAGCGTCCGACTTTGGCTCAGGTCATGATCTCATGGTTTGTGGGTTCGAGCCCCGTGTCGGGCTCTGTGCTGACAGCTAGCTCAGAGCCTGGAGCCTGCTTCTGATTCTGTGTCTCCCTCTCTCTCTGACTCCCCCGCCCTCTCTCTTCTCTCTCTCTCTGTCTCTCTCTCTCTCTCCCAGAAATAGATAATACATTTAAAAAATTTTTTTTAAAAGATACATACATTTTCTTTTCTTTTCTTTTTTTTAAATGTTTTATTTATTTCTAGGAGAGAGAGACAGCGTGAGCAGGGGAGGGTCAGAGAGAGAGGGAGTCACAGACTGAAACAGGCTCCAGGCTCCGAGCTGGCAGTCAGCACAGAGCCCGACGCGGGGCTCGAACCCACAAACCGCGAGATCATGACCTAAGCGAAAGTCGGAAAGTCGGACGCTTAACCGACTAAGGCACCCAGGCGCCCCAGATACATACATTTTCAAGGACATTTATTGAACACATTAGAGAGAGTTTCTGTCGGAAGAAGTTGGGGGAATGGGTCTGAGGTTTGGAGATAAAGAGAAAATAAAATAAAGTTAAAACAAAGTGAAATAAGAAAGCTGTCTTGCACGGACTAAAGGTGGGTTGTGATCTGTGTGGCATGATTAACTAGCCCATCTGCACCTGAGTTCCAAAATAAATAAATAAATGGAGAGAACAAGGCTTGAGGAGATTTCCCCTCATAATCCCTGATTTACAAGGTAGTGCACTAACTGCTGAAATACAAAGTTTTTAATTAGTTCCTCTCCATAGGTGACTGCTTTTCCAAATGGAGGAATGGAAGGCAAATTTTGGGATTTTTCTCACTCCCGTAGTACTGTTCTTGCAGATGATTAAGTGTTCGCCCTCATTCCCTGCAGCCCACTCAGATAAAAGCCAAGACCACCCCTACGAAAACATTTCCAAAGAGAGAAGTTTGAAAAATATTGCCAAAAAAAAAAAAAAAAAAAGAAGAATTACCATCACCCAGGGATTAGGGAGCTGGCTTGAAGAGCAGGAAGAAAGTCAGAGATTAACTCACAATTGACTGGATGATTTTTTTAAATTTTCACTTTTTATTACTGTAAGTAGTATATTGCATGTGCACACTTTTTAGAAATTGTGGGTCTTTTTTTTTGTTTTGTTTTGTTTTGTTTTTGTGACCACACGTTCTTTTAAATAACTCTCCTGGCATTTAATTCCCACATGTTAAAATGGGGACATCCACTATCAGGTAGAAAGCATCTGAAGAAAACTGAAACAAGTATCAATGGAATCTTGAGTTGTGAGTGTGAATGACATGGTGTTTATGAAAATGAGGTATCTGGGGGCACCTGGGTGGCTCAGTTGGTTCAATGTCTAATTCTTGATTTCGGCTCAGGTCATGATCTCATAGCTTGTGAGGCTGAGTCCCGCGTAGGGCTCTGAGCTGATAACACAGAGCCTGCTTGGGATTCTCTCCCCCTCTCACTGCTCCTCCACCATTCATGCTCTCTTTCTCTCAAAATAAATAAACTTAAAAAAATAAAATGAAGTATTTTTTATTATTTGTTGTAGCTATTGGAGTTATTTAACATAGCTAAGCAAGTAAAATACCAAATGAATGTAATTAAAATAGCTCAATCAGAGTTTGTCTGGGGTTTTCCTTACATATGCTCTTTTTTTAAGGGTAGAGGTGTTTAGAGCATTCCGATATTAATAAGCAGTGCATCAGTCACTCGTAAGAACTGGATGAAATGACAATATTCAGAAGAGTGTTGGGCCAATGCATCATTTTGGTATTCATCGTCAATAGGCTTTTTTTTTTTTAATGTTTTATTTATTTCTAGGAGAGAGAGAGAGAGACAGCGTGAGCAGGGGAGGGTCAGAGAGAGAGGGAGTCACAGACTGAAACAGGCTCCAGGCTCTGAGCTGGCAGTCAGCACAGAGCCCGACGCAGGGCTCGAACCCACGAACCGCGAGATCATGACCTAAGCGAAAGTCGGACGCTTAACCGACTATGCCACCCAGGCGCCCCCATCTTCAATAGGCTTCTGAGCAAAAGAAAGAGGCCCAGGCATAGAGGCTTTCTTCTTTATACTTCAGCAGGGTTGGGACTGGCCAGGGAATAACATATTTCACTGCACTGACTTTAATAGGATAAGATGTTGGCTAATACGATAACAGCATGAGATGAGATTTAGGTGATCTAGGGGCTTGGGGCAGGGGGAATGAAATCAGTCACTAAAGTGACAGTCTAATGACAAAAGAATGCGACCAGCTGAGGGGATGCAAACACCTTCCCTGAAGCAGGGAACTTAGAAATTCTACACGGTTCCCTTTCAACTTCTAGATGTTCTTCCGAAATGAAATGTACTATGGTATGAATCTTACTAAACCCAGTTCATCTCTTTGGAACCGAGGAAGGGGATAGAAGTTGATTTCACAGCTGGAAGGGAAAGACAGGTAGGAAGCAGCTACCACATATTTATACCACAGGTGAATATGATGAGATGGAGTCATATCTGAGTTTGAATCCCAACAAGGCCACCTTCAGGCTGGGTAAACTTTAACAGGTTTCTTCCTCTCTCCACATGTAGGTTTTCCTCCTGGGTATAGAGTTCAAATGTCTAATAACTGGAGAGCTGTCACCCACATAATTAAGAGCCACCTGCTTCTTTTATAAAAGAATAAATACGGGGCGCCTGGGTGGCTCAGTCGGTTAAGTGTCCGACTTCAGCTCAGGTCATGATCTCACGGTTCGTGGGTTCGAGCCCCACATCGGGCTCTGTGCTGACAACTAACTCAGAGCCTGGAGCCTGCTTCATATTCTGTGTCTCCCTCTCTCTTTGACCCTCCCCTGCTCATGCTGTCTCTATCTCTCTCTCAAAAATAAATAAAATATTTTAAAAATAAATACAATATTTATTTCTACAAGTCCCACACACAGTCTCAAATGCAAGCTGCCCTGTTCTCTACAGGAGTAGCAAGGAGGGTCTTTTGTCTGCTAGCATCTTGGAGATGCCTTCTAGCTCTTGGTAACCACGATGCAAAGACAGCAGCAAAGCCAGTAAGTCAGCCCCCAAGACTATTCAGAGTTCTGGGGTAATTTATAATACACTTGCAAACAACTAATACATATTTTATCACGAGTGAGGTGCTTCTATAACAGAAACCAGAATGTTGGAGTGGCTTTGGAACTGGGCAGTGGAAGAAGTTGGAAGGATTTGGGACAGAGTGTGAGCAAAAGCCCTTAAAGTCTTGAAGAATCTGTGAGTACAATCCTGATGGCTTTTGAGAAGGCTGTAGATGAAGGCTTAAGGGGGAAATTAGGAAAATGTTATTGAAAACTGGAGGAAAGGGGTCCTTGTAACACAGTGGCAGGAAGTTTAGCAACACTGTCACCTGTAAGGATGGGGAAAGTACAAAATGTGTCTTATTAATTGAGTGTTCTAGCTTAGTATATTTCCAGGTAGAGTGTTGAAGGTGCTGACTGATGTCTTCTTCCTTATTACAGCAAAATGTGAGAAGGAGAAAGTCGAAAGAAGGACTAAAAAGAAATCCAGAACTTGCTAGACTAGAAAATTCCGATCTTCTCTAGATGATGAATAATGCTAAAATGAAGAAATGGTTTCCAGTCAAAAATAAACTCTAGGATACTGCAAGGGGCACATCATCAAATGATGGATCTGACAGTGTGGCTATAAAGCCTTTTATTCGACCTCAAAAAGGTCTACAGCAGTGACTCAGAGAAAATCTTTCAAACAACAGGGATTCAAAGAAGCTGATGAGTATTGTGCCTCCACAGTTTTAGCAAAAGAACTCTCTGGAGGAAAGAAGGGCTTATCCCGAAGAGATTTGTGGGTATGGGTATAGCTTCTGTCCAATGGAGTGGTGCCTCAGTTACATTCATAGGAGACTCATACATTTTAAAAGAGTCATTATTAAGGGGTGCCTGAGTGGCTCAGTCAGTTAAGCCTCCGACTTCGGCTCAGGTCATGATCTCATGGTTCGTGTGTTCGATCCCTGCTCTGTGCTGACTGCCAGCTCAGAGCCTGGAGCCTGTTTCGGATTCTGTGTCTTCCTCTCTCTCTGACCTTCCCCTGATCTCGCTGTCTCTCTCTCTCTTCCTCAAAAATAAATAAAACATTAAAATCTTTTAAAGAGTTATATTAAGAAACACTGACAGCATGGACTAAGGGGGGGAAGAGACAGTACAAAATGAAAAGGGGTCTTGCGACCCCCTAAATTCTACTGGTAGGAACCAGACTGATAAATTACGTAGCTGCAGACAGGGGCTACTTTTCATAGAAAAGGAAGGATGACTCAGAAAGTGGAAGCAAGAGCCCACCGGGTAAAGTCAAAAACCATAGAGAGCCATTCCCTGGCATAAGTAAGAATGAGCTCTAATCAAAGAAGTTCTAACATGTGTCCAATTGGGTTACAGGATTGCTGTGGACCAGTGACTCCTTTGTGTCTCCTGTCTTTTCTCCTTTTTGAACAGGAGTGTCCATACCAGTTACCCTAAGCCTGTCCCGTCATCATAAATTGGCAGTGTGCAGAAACATAATTATTCAGATGAAGGGGAACTATACTTGAGGAGCTGCATTTAAAGCACTAGAAGCTTCCTCTGTAGCTTAGCCTGATATAAATGATAAAATTCTGGACTTCGAGCTGGTGATGTAATGGGTTGAGGCTTTTGGTCGCCTTGGGAAGAAGTGGATGTGTATTGCATTTGGGAGAGATGTGAGTCCTTAGGGGTCCAAGGGTAGAATATGGTAGCTAGCATCAAAAATGACCCAAAGATCCTCACTTTTTGATATTCATGCCCTCGTGTAGAATCCTTCCACAACGAATAGGGCTGATCTCTGTAACTAACAGGCTATGTTGGAAATGATGACATGTGACTTCTGAGCTTAGGCCGTAAAAGACATTCTATCTTCTACCTTGCCCTCTCTTGAATCACTTGCTTTGGGAGAATTCAACTGCCATGTCATTGAAACAGCCCAATTGAAAGTGGTAAGGCCTCCTGCCAACAGCTGAGTAAGTGAGCTCTCTTGGAAGCAAATCTTAACATTTCTAGTCAAGCCTTTAAGTGCCTATAGCCCCGGGCAACATCTTCACTGAAATCTCTTAGAAGATTGTGAGTTAGACCACCTTGCTAACCAACTCCCATATTCCTAGCTCACAGTAATAGTAGGAAATCATAAATGTTTACTGTTTTAAGCTGATACTTTTTGAGGTAATTTTCTATGCGAAAACAGATTAATGTAACAAAGTTTCTATCTCCGGATGCTCCCAAAGATACCTGGGGAATCAGACCATTCTGATTACTTGTGCAGAGGGAGACAGAAGGTCCGTCTCATGGAGTCTACCACACCTCATTACCAGAACCTTATTTGAGTCCCTTTTTAACAGTTCCATCAACTTATGCCTCTAAGATCCTCTTATCATAGAGGGTTCAAAGAAAGATTATGAAATGTTAGATCCTGAGCTGCACAGTATGATCTTTTAACTTTCCTTCAAAGTGAAGAAACAAAAACAGTAATAATGACAACAAAAGACACACATCCCTCCCCACCAAAGACCTTGGACACAGAAATGTTCTCTTAATACATTAAAAAATTGTTTTCACTGAAAAAAATATTTTCTAACTGTGATAACATGATGTTTGTATAGGCTGTTATTTCTTTTAAGCCTGGGGTGGTGGAAATAAACAAGCAGGAATCTCTATTCCCTAGGTATACTAATGTTGATATTTGAGTTGACATTTGTTGAATTTTTTTTTTTCAGAATGATGCATCAATCCCTGTTTCAAATGCAGACACAGAAATAACTTTCAAGGAAATGAACTGGAGAAAGTAGAAGTGTGTATGGAATTGGAATAAAACAAACCTTCTGATCCCCCCTCCCCCACTGCCCCAAGATTCCATACAATTACTTCGAGGTTAAAAAAACAAAAGGTTTCAAAATTATAAATCTTGGACAAAAGCTGCATGCAGATTAAGCATACATTACATATGGGAAGGCATTAAAAATGCTTTTAAATGATTTTTACTCCTCCCTCCCCCAATGCCGTGGCATTTTTCTGAAACTCCAATGGAAATCCCAGCTCAAAATTATCGAAGTGAATCAATGGAAAACAAACATCATTCCATTCCTCTCCATTCTGCTCAACCACACCTCAGCCTCTCTCCCTGGACTAGATCAGTGTATCTTTTTCCTCTCCTACATACAAAAGCTCTTCTAGGAATGGAGACACTTAGATTTGGGGGAGAAGTGTGGGGATGATTATACTGCCAGCAGCCAACCAATAATGCCTAATGTATTAAAAATATGGTTAAAACGCCCTTCAACTATATATAATTTGAGCCAATAATAATAGTTAAAATGTAGTGAATACCTCTACAAGGCAGGCACCTTTATGTTTCATCCACGAAGGAGCCCCAACAGGTAGATATTACCGTTATTTCCACTTGACATGTATTTTTAAAAAGTGGAAAACAGAATGATCAATTAACTTCTCCATGGTCACAAAGCCAATAAGTTGTACTGAGACTTGGGAGCCCTTCGGCAGTGGGTCTTCAAAAACCAGCTTTTGAAATGACACAAAAAGATCTGGCCCAATTCTTGGCACTGTAGTACCGGTTAATAAATAACAGTCCCTTTCATTTCTCTTGGATCCCCATCTGGGTCTGGGCGGTCTCCTTACATCAAGCAAAATGACTGCACACTTAAACTCTCGCTGGACAAATCCTCTCTTCCCACTTGCTTCACCTGACATCTCAGCCAAACCCTAGGCAAGCGCTCAGAAAAAAAAAAAAGGCATTCAGGTTGCCACCCTTGAGATTCTGAGCCCCTAAGAAGCAGGAATGCAAATAAGGCTTTGCAAATAGACAAAGTACAGTATTGCTTTGGATCGAAAATGTCTGTTTGCCCAGTCTGACTCTGAAATTCCCTGAGCCTAAGAGAACAAACACAACCCTTCCGGGGGCCCTCATAAAACCCCGATGGGTCAGGTTCGCTCTGGTAAACAACATTGAGTCCTAGCACCTTGCGGAACGCGAGCGGTGGGGACTGGGATGGGCGGCGACCAACTGAAAGGACAGAGAGTGCAATACCCACGTACACCTGCCTAGCGGCCTTGGAAAGTCAGGCGGACACCTTCAGGGAGGGACCCTGGGAGGCGGGGCCCGATTCCCGCCTCAGGGGCGAGCAGGGGACCTCCTCCACCCTCCCCCTCCATCCGGGGCTGCCGAGCCGCCCCCACAGACCGCGGAAAAGGGCCCTTGCCACTTTAAATGACTCAGGAAGTGAAAGGAGACCGCTGACGGGGAAAGGGAAAGCAGAACCGGGGCGGCGGGGCTGGCGGCGCGGCGATCTCGNGCGGCCGGTTCCTGGGACGCGACCCCTGCGGGAAGGAGGACGGGGAGGAGGCCCCGCGGCGAGCTCGGAGGCCCAGCGGCCTGGGCCGCGTCACCGCAGCCACATGGCCTCCGGAGTGGGCGCGGCCTTCGAGGAGCTGCCGCACGACGGCACGTGTGACGAGTGCGAGCCGGACGAGGCTCCCGGGGCCGAGGAAGTGTGCCGGGAGTGCGCCTTCTGCTACTGCCACCGCCACGCCGAGGCGCACAGGCAGAAGTTCCCCAGCCACCGCCTGGCCCAGTACGTCCACGGCGCCGCCCCGGCCTGGACCGCGGACGCCCCGGCGCAGGGCGACGCGGCGGAAGACGCGCAGGCCAAGGTGGAGAATGAGAGGGATGTAGAGAGCGAGGTGGGGGAGGAGAGCGAGTCCGAGGAAGACAGTGAATCCGAAGAAGAGAGTGAGACGGAGGAAGAGAGTGAGGACGAGAGCGATGAAGACAGTGAAGATGACAGCGAGGAAGAGATGGAGGATGAGCAAGAGAGCGAAGCAGAGGAAGACAACCAAGAAGGAGAATCTGAGGCCGAGGGCGAAACGGAAGCAGAAAGCGAATTTGACCCAGAAATAGAAATGGAGGCGGAGAGAGTGGCCAAGAGGAAGTGTCCGGACCACGGGCTCGATTTGAGCACCTATTGCCAGGAAGATAAGCAGCTCATCTGTGTCCTGTGCCCGGTCATTGGGACTCACCAGGGCCACCAGCTCTCCACCCTAGACGAAGCCTTCGAGGAACTAAGAGTAAGTAGTGGGCGTCGAGAGCATAGGTCTAGAGGTCAGAACACCTGGGTTTCAAACTCAGGTGGCCCGGTTGTGGCCACGTTCGCTTTTACCGTGACCCTAAGAAGCCAGTCTGTGCACTTGTTGGGAGCAGTGCTTATTCCCCCTTTCTGGTTGAACTCCTTTGAGAATCAATGAAAGTTCTGGACTCTGACCCAAGGGAAATAAATGTATACACAAAGCCTAGTGTACGCTTTTCTCTGGAAAGTTGCAAGCCTCTGGTCCCTGGATCCCAGGTAAAGCATTCCTTGGGAGTTTTGACCCCATGGAAGCCAGTTCCCACATCACCATTGTTGAGCGTGGTAAGGCGGTCTCTTTGCCTGCTCGAAAACATGGGAAACCGTGGTTGGTTCGGCCAGATGAATCCAGATAGTTCCTCTGTAAGAAGTGAGGAGACCCCCTGAGATCCTATTATCACCCCCCTCCCCCAAGTTTCCTTAGGTTCTTCGTGTGTGATACTTATTTGGAAAGGAAGATGAGAGGTTGGAGGTGAACTTGGAATGCAAGTGGGAGCCCCTGTGTGCTCCAGCTTGGCAGGAGGGCAGGACCTTATCTATTTTGGACCTTGCTGGTCCCCTGGACCTGTTTGGAAAGTAGTAGACATTAATCAGTATTTGTTGGGCCATCGGATTTGCAAGCAATTTGCCTTTTGTTTATATTGTGGATATTTACGACCAGTGAGAGAAATTGCTGGAGTTAACTAGGGACGAAACCGAATGATCAGTGTATTAGCGAATGCTGTCAAATTATGACGACTCTTGTTTCCCTAAGCAACCTTGTAACTGCTGGCAGTGGAATAACAAATACTTGGCTAATTAAAATCTCTTTTATTGAGATTTTTCTCTTTTTTATTGTAAAATACACAGTGTGTAAAAACATGCACAGTCTAACAAATAATTAGAAAGCAAACTCAGATGTAACCTCTACCTGCATGAAGACATAGAATATTAGTAGCAAAATTGAAGCCCTGTGTCCTTCCCAGTTATAACCATTTCCCTTCCCCGGTAACCATTATCCCGACTTCTGGCGTGGTATTTCCTTGCTTATCTACGTATACACATGCATTCTTTAAAAAAATTTTTTTTAAAAATATTTATTTATTTTTGAGAGAGAGCTCAAGCGTGAGCACGGTAGGACTCAGAATCTGAGGTAGGCTTCAGGCTCCCAGCTGGCAGCACAGAGCCTGATGCAGTACTCGAACCCACAAATCTCAAGATCATGACCTGAGCTGAAGTTGGACGCTCAACCAACTGAGCCACCCAGGTGCCCAGATGTACACACACATTCTTAAACTTACTTGAACTTGACACAATTGATACCATTTTGTTATCGTGCTTTCTTTTGAGTTTTGCTTCATTTTTTCCAACACTGTGTTTCTGAGGTTTATCCCGTGGGTGGCTGTGGTTTGTTCGTTTTCATGGTTGTGTAGAATTCCATTTTCTGACTGTGCCGCAAGTTACCTGTTGTATCAGTGATGAAAATTTGACTTACAGATTCTGGAGTTCCTGCCTGTCATAAACAGTGTTGGTATTGACATTCTTGTGCCGGACTCCTGGTGCATATCTACATACACTTAAATGGGGTATAAAACCTAGGAGTGAGAGTGTCGGGTCACAGACTGTACATATCTTAAATAACACCACGTGTTTCCAGTTACTTTCCAAAGTGGTTGTGCCAGTCTGCATTGCCAGGAAGAGTATATGAAGAGTTCCTGTTGTTCCATATCTTCAGCACTTGTTACTTCAAGAATTTAAAATTTTTGTCAATTTTGTCGCTATGTGGTAGTATCTTCTTGTGGTTTAAATTTGCATTCCTTTTAGTTACTGGGGACTTTGCATATCTTTTGTGTTTCTCCTTTGGCAAAATGCCCATTCAGTTTTTTTGTTCATATTTTTATTAGGTTGTCTTTTTCTCATTAACTTAAAGAAGTTTTTGTATATTTCTTTAACTTCTTTGTTTATACGGGTTGTGAAGGTCTTCTGCTCTGTTTTTTCAATTATGTCTTGAGTAGAAGTTATTCACTTTAATGTAGAATTTATCAATAATTGCCTTTTATTGTTAGTGCTTTTTGTGTCTTATTTCACTTAATATTGATTTTTGTGTGGTGGACGTAGGGACTCAATTTCATTTTTTCCCCATACAGGTAGCCAATTGCTGTAGCAGCATTTACTGAAAAGCCTGTCTTTTCTACACGCATTTGCTGTGGTGCCTGTCTTGTATGCGTGTGAATGTGCTTCTTGGGTCTTCTGTTCTGTACCATCGATCTATTAGTGTATCCCTGTGTGAAAAACATGTTTTCTTAGTTATCATAGCTTTGTAACAGGACTTAATATCTGGTAGAGCGAGTCCTTCCACTTTGTTCTTATGGAAGGGTGTCTCAGCCAGTCTTGGCCTTTTATTTTACACTTCTTAGAAGCAAACTGTAGCCTGCAGGACATTTTGTATTGCACTGAGTTTATAAAGCAATATATGGAGAATTAACACAATTACAAGATAAAGTCTTCTGAAATGTTTATTTTGGTCTAAATTGCTTCATGACAAAGTTGTATAGTGTTTTTTTTTTCCTGAAAGATCTTATACCTCGTTGTGAAACTTATTCCTCAATACTTACAACTTTATAGTATTGTAAAAAATTAAAATATTTTTTAATGTTTATTTAATTTTGGGAGAGAGAGAGACAGAGCAGTAGTGGAGGACAGGCAGAGAGACACGGACACACACACACAACAAAACAGGCTCTAAGCTCCGAGTGTCACCACAGAGCCCTAGATGGGACTGGAACCCACGAACTGTGAGATCCTGAGCCGAAGTTGGATGCTTAACCAACTGAGGCAACCCCCAGATTTTTTCTAACTATATATAGGAATATGATTAACTTTTATGTATTGATTTTTGTGTTAAAATGTCTGTTATATTCTCTTAAATATTCTAAAAATTAGTACGTAGATTCATTCTACATACATGACCATATTATTTGCAGAGAGGGACAGTTTTTGTTTCTTTTCAATCCCTCTTTGTGTTGTGTTTTACTTGCCTACTGCTTCAGATAGGACCTCCAATATATTGTTGAATATAGGCAGTAGTAGGTATTGTGGCCTTGTTCTAATTGATGAATAATTTACAACATTTCACAAATAAGTATGATAATATATGTCACAGTTATAGTTCATCAGATTAATAAAGTTCCCTTTTAATCCTAGTTTAAGAGTTCTTCTTAATATTGAATGGATACTGAATTTTGTCAGATGGTTTTCCTGCATCTATTAGGATGTTCATATGATCTTACTCTTTTACTATGTTGATGTGGTGAATTATATGAATTGATTTTTTTCAATTAAACTTAAAAATCAGTAATATATTCACATGTCTCAAAAGTCTTTTATTCACTGTTGTACTTTTCATGTGCCCCCCCCCCCAACTATTGATAACCACTTCTTACTTACCTTTCAAATGTTTCTTCTTGTATTTGTACACAAAAACACAGGGGTGGTCATGTATATGGTCTTATTTCCATCCTTTCATGTCATTATTATTATATTTTACAATTAAAGCAACTTTGCATTTGTGGGATAAACACAACTTGGTCGTGATGAAATATCTTTATGTTTTTAAATTTAATTTATTAATAACTTATGTAGGATTTTTTTCATTTATATTTATGGGAGAAATTAGCTTGTAAAATTTTTTTGTACTGTCCTTATGAGATTTTGCTATCAAAGTTATGTTGGCTTCATAGTATGAGTCCGAGTGTATTGCTCCTCACATATTTTCTCCTGTATGCACTGGAAGTATTTGTATAAGATTGTTATATTTCTTTCTAGAATGATTGCTAGAACTGACCATGGAAGCCATCTGGACCTGAATACAGAGAATTTTGTTACTTTGCTTTCTGTAGTATTTTTGATTATGGATTCAATTTCTTTAGTGGTTACGGGTCTGTACAAGTTGTCTATTTTTCCTTAGGTCAATTTTGAAAAGTTAAATTTTCCCAGAAGTTTGTCCATTTTGTCTAACTTTCCAGTGTATTAATATAAATTTATGAATCATATGTTCTTATTATCTTTCTTCATATTGTAGCTATTCTCTTTATTCCTTTGAGAACAGTAAACATGTTGGTCATAATGTGTCTTTGATTATTCTAATATGTGAAGACTTTGTGGATCCAGTGTGTGAACACTTTGATAGTGTTTTTCATGTTTATTTCCTTTTGTGTTTTGTTACATATGCATAGCTTCTCAGTGCCTTTGAAAAAATTATTTGTGGGGATTTCCCAAGCTTTGGCATGAAGCTGTATTCTTCGAAAGAGGATTTGAATTTGCTTGTGCAAAGGCCTGAGAGTACAATTTGTTTAGAACCCCCTTAAACTAAATTAATTGCTTAAGATTTCTTGGACCAAATTTTCAGGAGGTACCTGCCCACGTTTACAACTTCTTAAAGATTCTACTTTCATCCATCCCCGCAGCTCCTCACCCCTCTTTGTTCAGCTCCAAGGCAACACTCCCACAGTTCCCTTTGGAGGGTGAGATAGTGGCAGGTTTACTTTAGTTTGTCTTGATTCTTAAGATTTTACTCTTTGGCAGTTGTGAAAGCATCTCAGGTCTATGTGGAAAGAGTCGCTTTTAAATGTTTCACTCTGGTTGGGGCGCCTGGGTGGCTTAGTCGGTTAAGCGTCCGACTTTCGCTTAGGTCATGATATCGCGGTTCGTGGGTTCGAGCCCCGTGTCGGGCTCTGTGCTGACTGCCAGCTCAGAGCCTGGAGCCTGTTTCAGAGTCTGTGTCTCCCTCTCTCTGACCCTCCCCTGCTCACGCTGTCTCTCTCTCTCTCTCTCTCTCTCTCTCTCTCTCTCACCTAGAAATAAATAAAACATTAAAAAAAAAATTTAAAAAAAATTAAAAAATAAATGTTTCACTCTGGTGATACCTGGCTGGCTCAGTTGGTAGAGCATCTGACTCTTGATCTCAAAGTCATGATTTTGAGTCCTACATTGGTGTACAGATTACTCAAAAAATAAATAAATAAAAATGAAAAACACAAAATCTCACTCTGAGCATGTTATCAACTTTGCTTTCTCTTACTTTCTCCTCACTTTGCACCCCCCAATCAAATGTACAACCCATTTTATTGCAGATCAGTAAACATCCTCATCAGGAGCTGCTTCCCAGGGGCACCTGGGTAGCTCAGTCAGTTAAGTACCAGACTCCTGGTTTTGGCTCAGATTGTGATCTCGTGGGTTCAAGCCCTGCATTGGGCTCTGTGCTGACAGTGCAGAACCTGCTTGGGATTCTCTCCCCTACCCCTCTTCCCCCCCACGCTTTCTCCTGTCTCTTTCAAGAAAATAAATAAACAACAAAAAGAGCTCCTTCCTGTACTCTTCTTATGTTAACGTTGGAGCATTGCTAACTAAACTATGAACATGATTAGAATTTCAGCAGTTTTTCCTTTAATGACTTTTGTACCATGATCATATGGTCATATTACTTTTTTTTTTTTTTTTTTTTTTTTTTTTCTTGGTTTTGACGACCTTGATAGTTTTGAGGAGTGCTAGTCAGGTGTCGTGTAGAATGTCTCTTAGTTTGGATTTGTTTGGTGTTTTTCACATGGTGAAACTGGAATTAATGGGGTTTTGGAGGCTATAAATTCTCTTTTTTGCTTTGCTTTTTTAACTTAGCATTATGTCTCAGAAATAATAGATATGTCTATGTATTTGTTTTTTTACAGCTGTATATACTCCATTGTATGTCATTTGTTAAATTCTTAATTTATGATACTATATTTTTCAACTCTAGAATGCTTATTTGTTTATTTTTAAAAGACCTTTTCCTTGAATCTTTTGGGGTCTGATTTTATGTCAGATTTTCATAATTCTTCTGTCTCACAATTTTCCATCTAATACTAGACATTGTGCTTAAAAGAACTGTGGACACCAGTATTTTCTTTTTTCCCCCCTCAGAAAGGGTATGCCATTTCCTCTGTTAGGCAGCTAGGATGAAGGGCTGATTATTTTGATCCAGTAAAGATTTGAGCTTGATCAGAGCTTAGTTGCAGCTTTAGTTTCAATTTACTCTGGTTTCAGATGTTTTGAGGCTAGTGTACATTTGCTTGTTGGAGGAGAGGAAGGCTCTTGGAATATTAAAAGTAGCACAGCATGATGATGGTGAGAGAACAGGATCTGTGCTGCACTGCATTCATTCATTCCGCAAGTATTTACGGAGTATCGGCCAAGGACAGGAGCTTTCTAAGGAGCTTTTTCTAAGCTTTCTATTGGGGATGTAGCAGTGAGCAGCGGAAAAAGTCCCTGCTTCTCTTGGAGCTAAGGAAATAGAGAAAAACAAATAGGCAGATAAACATGTATTAAGTGTTGTAAAGAAAAAAAATGAAACTGTGCCTGATTAGAGAGGGTCAGAAATTATCCTAGCTTTGCCACTTGCTTTTTGACATTGGGCAAGCTATGTAACAGTTTGGCTGTCTTCTATATCTCTAAAATGGGTATAAAGTTATGAAATAAAATGGGATTTGGGGGCACCTAGATGGCTGAGTGGGTTAAGTGTCCATCTTCAGCTCAGGTCATGATCTTGCAGTCTGTGAGCTCGAGCCCCTGGTAGGGCTTTGTGCTGACAGCTCAGAGCCTAGAGCCTGCTTTGGATCCTGTGTTTCCCTCTCCCTCTGCCCCTCCCCTGCTTACATTCTGTCTCTTTCAGGAGTAAACAAACATTAAAAAGCTAAAACAAAATAGGATTTTGATGTCAATAAAATGGTTTAGCTTGTGATAAGACACTTTAACAATACTTACTTAACACATTGTAGGTTCTTGGTAAATGTTAGCTGCCATTTTTATTATTAATACAAGGAATGTGGTTAAACATACACATTCTGAGTTGAGAGGAGTTTATATAATATTTGTTTTGATAGCTTCATGCCTGGCCATGCTGTGAGTGGCTGGTATTGGTGGCAGAAGGCCAAATTGTTGCCAAGCGTTGATGATACTTAAAGTAAAGCAAACTTAAGAATAGGCAGAGAACCAAGGTGATCAAGCAAGAGGGGACTGAGAAGAGGTTATCTGATGGCTGGGACAAAAGAACGAAGGTGAACACTTCAAAGGGACAAGATTAACACTTAGTCCCTGAAATGACTTTTAAAGTCCTGCCTTTTCTTCTGTGCTGTATTTATTTCCGTTTGACTCCAGAGGATTCTGTCTTCAAGGGACTTTTTGGGTCCAAATTTGAATTGAATGTGTGTTCCAGCTTTATCATAGAAATATAGTTACACAGCCCAAATTATGATCTCTCATCTGGGTCATAATCTCTCATCCAGATATGCAGGTTTCTCTTATCGTTTCTGGCTCTGAAAATGGGTCATTAGCCTGACAAAGGAACTTGATCTGGCTTACAGATTTACTCACATGAAAGTTCTTATATTGTCAAGGGGATTTGCATATATAACTACATTAATGAATCATTTTGTTGAACAGTAAAAGTGCAATTAAATATACTCAGAATTCTAGACCAGTAGTTTAAAAAACTGAACATAACCTACAGTAGGGGAAGTTACTTTATATTGTAACCTTGCTTACCCACATGCATATACAGCTCTTTAAATACTTCAAATGGACCATTGTATGGCTTATCACATAGGATGTTTTCTGTTTTTGTTCGGTTCAAAAAAGTTCTGGATTCTCCCACTAAATTAATTGTATTGCACACTAATGGGTTATGTCCTGTGATTTGAAAAGTGCGTGTCTAGTTCACTTGAGGATCCCTGAGGAAAAGGTAGAGTTATAAAATGACTAAGAGACAGGTGGTGGGCAGAGTTCAGCAAATGCTTATGAGCATCTGTGGAGTTCTTAATATGGCTTTATTATGGTTAGATCCAAAGGATTTGAAGCCACACCCTCTGCCCTTGAGTGTGCCTTTAAGATGGATATTTGAGAAGAAGAATGTTTGGTTAAGTGACATTGGGAACAACTGCAGGGAAAGCTGGTGAGGGGGCACTAGTAGTGGAAGGTTAGAAGGATAAACGCATATGCTCAGAACAGCTGTGGCTCTAGAAGGGCTGGAGTTGGAGGGATGTCACTGCTGCATCCTATAATGGTCCGTGACTCTGGCTCTTCTGTCAGCTCCTAAGAAGCAGCTCTGGTAGGGAGGCAGAAGGTTGAAGGTCTGCTAAAATGTACCTATTTATATTATTTTTAATTGTCTGAAAGATTTGGGCTTTAAAAAAAATTTTTTTGGATGTTTATTTTTGAGAGAGAGAGACAAGAGTGTGAGCAGGGAAGGGGCAAAAAGCGTGCTCCAGGCTCTGAGCTATCAACACAGATCCCAACATGGGGCTTGAACTCACAAATCATGAGATCATGACCTGAGCCAAAGTCAGATGCTTAACCAACTGAGCCACCCAAGCACCCCTGGGCTAACTTCTAATAAAACCATGAAACAATAGTTACGGAATGGCTCAGTGTCTTATTGTTTAGATTAAGACATGCTAAGATTCAAGTAAAGGGAATGGCTTCCTGTCAGAGCCGCCCCAAATGGTTTATTCTATGGAGAGTTTGTGAGAGGCCTGCAGTTCTGGGATTCCCTATATGAGTCTGTCCTTCCAAATGTACTTTCTTACCCTGTAATAAGTCTTGAGTTCTGCAGTGAGGAAGACATATAGGGCCCCAGCTTTCATGGCGTTTACCCTCTAGCTGGGGAGAAAAAGAGGTAATTTTGAGTGGTAGTACGTACTATGAAATCTTAGGTCATAGTAGTGAAAGAGTGGCATGGCAACAGAGGGTTATATTTTGGTGAGGTCGCCATGGAAGGCATCTATGGGCATATGACATTTGGGCAGAGACCTGAATTTATGAGCTCTAGGGAAACTCTTCTCTTGTGTTACCAATTAAGTACTGCTTGTGCAAAGTTCAGTGATTCGTAGCAGATACAATTGCTTTGGTTCATATAACTTTTCATAAAGGGAAAGTTGGCTCTTGAAGTAAGAATAACAACATTATTCTAGCAGTTGTAATGTTAGCACAGGTGAAAATATTACCCTGTGGAGGGAGTATGAACTTATGGGGGTCCCTTTTACAACACTTTATTAGGGGATTCAACATTCATGGCAGTGCTTCATTAAAGAGAGCCTGGAGGGCTTCTGCAGGGTTAAATGCAGGAAAAAAGCCATCTCACTGTGTTCTGTTAAAGACGTGGACTCTGTGCATTCTTTATCATGAAAATTATACCTTGTAATCTAAAAATTAAGAAAGAGGGGCGCCTGGGTGGCTTAGTCGGTTAAGCGTCCGACTTTCGCTTGGGTCATGATCTCGCGGTTCGTGGGTTCAAGCCCCGCGTCGGGCTCTGTGCTGACTGCCAGCTCAGAGCCTGGAGCCTGTTTCAGTCTGTGACTCCCTCTCTCTCTGACCCTCCCCTGCTCACGCTGTCTCCCTCTCTCCTAGAAATAAATAAAAAAAAAATATTAAAAATTAAGAAAGATACCAGAGAAGAGTGGTTAAGGTAGAAAGAATGGTGAATGCAAAGGTTCTGAGGTAGAGGTGAACTTAGGGTATTGGAGGGACAACTAAAGGTCATTATGAAGTAGAGTGGAGTGAAGGAGGAGTAGAAGGTGAGGTCAACAAAGTAAACTGTTTTCCTCACCATGGTACCATATTTCTGAATCATCTGTGGAGGGTGATTCTTTAGAAAATACCTGGGTTGGCTCCATCCCAGCCAGTTAAATCAAATCGAAATCTCTGGGAATGGTCAGGTATTTTATAGAATGTCCCTTACTGGGATTTGTCCATCTCATGATTAGACTGGAGCCAAGTAGTTTTGGGAAGGAAGACCACAGAGTTAAGGGTACACACTATCAAGATGACTTATCACTATTGGTGTCTGGGAGACAGGACCGATTAATAGCTGGCACTTATATAATAGGTGCCAGGCACTCTCCTCAGCTCTTTATATAAAATTTATCTCGTAACAATCCTGGAGGTACATTTTATTATTATCTCTATTTTTTTAAGAAAAAGGAAACTTAGGCATATGGAGTTCATATAACTTGCCGAGAGTCATACAGTTGGAAAGTGACTGAGCTCAGCCAGGAGTCTTAACAGCTGACTCTAGACAGAAAAGGCCCAAGCTTCTCCTTTTCTCTCTCCCAAGAATCCGGTGCCATCTTTTTCTCTTCCTTGACCTTTCAATAAAAATCGAATGGGTTGGGATGTTTGGGTGGCTCAGTTGGTTGAGTGTCTGACTCGATCTTGGCTCAGATCATGAGCTCCTGGTTTGTGGGAACAAGCCCCGTATCTGCACTTTTAGTGCAGAACCTGCTTGGGATTCTTTGTCTCTCTCTTTCTCTCAAAATAAATAAATAAACTTTACAAACAAAAACAGAAAACAAAACAGAATAGGTTAGTGGGCATTTTATATTTTTAGATTATTGCTTTTCAGGGTAAGGTTGCCAGTGCAGTAGTCTTATAATTCTTAAACCTCTCTGAGAATAAAGGTCTGTGAGCCTGTGGCACCAGCTTTTCTTGACTACAGCTCATAACATGGAAGTTGCCCTGGCTATTCCCTGGTGCACCCAGTTCTCCTCCCTTGCATCCGACCTAGGACTGAAGAAGCCAGACGTGGATCTGTGTCACTGCTCATTGTGTCTTCTACTTGAAATAACAGTTTAGCCTAGATGACCAGCTCAGTTTCACATTCCTGTGTCTGTTGGTTATTTTAGTATCCAGAGCCAGAATCTAAACATATATGACAGGAATGAGCACAGATGCTCATGGACGTATCAGAAGAGAGGGGAGAATATGTACAATGACTAGGTGAAATAAAAGCTTTAGTCCTGATATGTGGGGTAGAGATGAGATTGGGGTAGAAACACAGAACTCTGGCCCTATGAGACTTAAATCCTTTGTATGTGTGTTTTTGTTTTTGGGGTGTGTGTGTGTGTGAATCACTATGATCAGAATCAAGCCAATATGGCATCAAAGAAAAAAATCTAAATATTGATGCCCTTTTCATTTGTCACAAAATGAACCAAGAATTAAAAACACAAAATTCTTCAAATATGCTAAAGTTCACTCCATAATGTAAGCCAAATAACCATATCCTTGTTCAACATTTAATTATATATTAAACTCAGTTCAGGTGTGTTTAGCTAGTTTTTGATCAGAGAGCAAAGTAATCCACTGTTAACTTCAGTAAAATATTAAAGAAAACGTTCATTTTAATGTGTACAAACTATAGTGCATAGTTGACTTTATTGTTAAAGACTGGTATTTTTAAGTTAATCTTATTTATCTGAGTAATTTTTGAGCCTTTTTGGTGAGCTGTGTGACGTATATTGACCATAAAGACAAGTTTTTGACATTAGGAAGCTTATAGTCCAGTAGGAAAGATAGGCTTTTCATGTGACTATTTGTGTGTAAATGTTAGAGGAGAGGTGCAAACAGTATGCTTGGGGGCTCAAAGAGAAGAGAAATTAGTTTCACCTGAAAGCATGCAATCAGGAAACATTTCTTGGCAGAAGTGGTATTGGAGGTAGATAGGATGGATAGGATTTTACTAGGTAAATACAGACTAGATACTGTTAGGTAGTCCTTTGTGTTCCCATAGCAACAGCCTATGCACATTTACTGTGGCATTAAATACAGTACTATATCAGTGTTATTTCTCTTCATGTCTGATGTGGGTTATAAACTCTTCTAGGGCTACTATTATATGTTCTTTATCTTTGTGTTCCCAGTACCTACAGTGCCTGTTGGGTAGTTGATGTACATATAATATTTGGTAAATATATGATATGAAATATCTCATTGAGTCCTAGCGTGTACTGAAAGAGACAGTATTGCATAATGATTTAGTATATCAGTGTTTCCATTAGTTCAGCTGCATCTAAAATAATGAAATAATTTGGAAAAATCCAAAATAAAAGCTGTTTCTTTCTGTGTAAAAGGGGTGTGGATGTAAGCAGTCTAAGGCTGGTATGGAGGAACTGTGAAGTTATTATGAATCTCGACTCTATGAAACATTTATGTTTCATGAGCCAGAATTCAGCCCAATGGCCTTATCTAGTTGCAAAGGAGATGTTTTCTCCAGGCTGTATCCAGCTAAAAGCTGGGGTCTGTTACTAAGGGAAAATGGAACAATAAATATGAAGGACCAAGCAGTCTCGCATCAGTTGGCTTTGCAGTTCTATGGGTTTGAGTACTTACTAGCTGTGTCGTGTTGGATAATTCACTCAGCCTCTAGATCTTGGTTTCCTCATCTGTAACATGGGCATAATAATTGTTTCTCCTTATTGGGTTATAGTGAAAAATAAAGATCATAACATGTAAAGAGGCTAGCATTGTGCCTGGAATATAATAAGCCATCTGAGGTTCTATTCTGAGTTCAATTCCAGACCGATTAGTCTGGCAGCAGTAGAAGTCCTGGACACCAAGTTTCTTTGGGTGAAAAGTGTTCAGCCTCCTCTCCTTCTGCTCCTTCTGCCTGCTCTATTCTGGTGGGAAAATAGGCTGGTGAAAACCTTGTCTTTGAGAAGAGGCTTCTGTATGTTTCAGTGTCCTGCTGGTGCCTTATGCACTAGCTAACCAAAACACAGCTGGTAGGTCTAATTTTACGTTCACAAGTCTTGCTGGTTGTCCTCTTTAAATTCTGTTTTACATTCTGAACTGTGGGAAATTTTTATAGAAGCAGAGGGGAGGCAGAAGCAATACACCCTTTACTTTCTGGTTAGAAAGTAGCCTCCATTTTCTTTCCAGTAAGGGAGAGACAGTGCAGGCACCCCTCTGTTCTCCTCTCTGTTCTTTGGGTCAGTGTGAACCCTGGTAGGGTGTAACCTGTGTTGAATGGTAGACTCTGACTTCATGTGCATGAAGAATGTAAGTGCTCATCTTTAGCTGAGGTTATAAAACTGAGGCAGTCTAGAAACCCTGTCTGCTGTTGAATTTTGAGGCTCTTTCCAGAGATGAGAATCTGATAGTAATAGTTACTGAGTGGTTTAGGTCGGGTGCTTCTAATTCATTATTTCAGTTGATCTCAATACAACTCCCACAATAAACTATATTATGATTCTCATTTTACAGATGAAGAAACTGATACTCAGAGACGTTGAGCCTTGCATGAAGCTTTGCTACATGTAGCTAATAAGTAGAAGGACTAGCATTTGAATCCAGGTCTGATGCCAAAGTACGTGTTCTTTCCAGCACCTCATGTTGCCTGTACTCCCACATTTTAATTATTCCCGCTTATATTTAAACTTTAACATTGTACCGGCACATTCTTCGGATGTTTACCTTCTGTATGAAAGTATTTAATACTTTCTGAATGTTCTAAAACTGTTCTTTCTCTTCTATCTGAAGTTTTTCTCTTAGATATTTTAGAGTATTTTGATTAATAACAGATCATTGTGTCATTTTTTTTTTCCATTTATCACTTTTCGAGTATGGTACTTGATACTTAGTAATCCCTTAATATGTTGTTATTCAATTAATAGTAATAACAACAATAACTGAAACTTACTGTGAACTTAGTTTGTGCTAACTTCTGAACTATAAGCTTCCTACATGATATCTCATTTAATTTTTACCACTCTTCTTTGAGGTACTTATTAAGATGTTTTTATGTAGTATTTAAAGTTAGTGGCATGATGGTTTTTTTTCTTTGCTCTATTCATTCAGTCCGGTGTGGAGTATTTTGGGCAGCAGGGACTTTAACAGTGAGTCATTCTAAGTCTCTGCTCTCATGGAGCTTATATTGTATGAGCAAAACAGACATGAGAAAGTTCAACAGTGACTAATATTTCAAATAATGATAAGTACTGTAAATTGCAAACTGGGAGAAGGAGAGAAGAGTGACTGGGATGGGGAATGAGAGGGAGGCTATTTAAGGATCTGAGGAGGTTTTTAAGGTGTAGTGACTTGGGTAGGGTTAGAGCCAGTGATGGTAGGATCTGGGGGCATAGTGGTTCATGTGGAGGGAGTAGCATGTGAGGAGGCTCTGGGATGGATGGATAAGCTTGCTAGAAGAGAAAAAGGATGGCTGGAGAATAAATGAGTAAGGGTAGGGGATGAGGGAATGATAGTAATAGACAAGGTATGATTACCAAGTAGGCCATGATGAAGACCGAGTAGCCACAGACTGTTTCAGCAAGGGAATGAGTGATGTGACGTGCGTTCTTAGGAGTCCACCATGGTGTCTGTGTGGAGAAAGGCCAGGAGGGTATCGAGAACGGGAGCAGTGTTGCTGCTTGGCCCGAGGAGTCCTGTGGACGGTGAAGAGTAGTTGGAGGCGGCAGATGTTTTAGAGTTAGGTTTAGAAAGATTTGGTGATGGGTTCCTCAGACCCAGAAATGATTTTGGATCCTAGCAACTGTATAAAGGTGGTTGCCTGACATAGGAGTGGACTTGGAGCTGGAAAATTGAGTAACGTTGAGGAGGGTAAAGAATTTTTGCCCGTGGCATGGTGATACAAAAATTCAGTTTCACTTCCTTTGACAAGGCTTTGCTTTCTTATTTGAGTCCTTAGGAGAACTTGTATATTCTGTCTTTCAATCCTTTCCCACTGTTTTTCTAAATAAAAAAAACAACAACAAAAAACCCTTTTTTGTAAAAATAAGAAAGTTGGGTTGATCTTTTTTTTTTTTTTAAAGCATGTTACCAACACAAGGCCAGTGGGATAGGAAAAAAAACACAAAACAGCTAGCCAGTGTTCTTTCTGAACTTGGCATCTACTGATTTTTTTTGTAATGCAGAAGTCAATATTTAGGAGCCAGTTTAGGATGTTTAAGTGATTCACATTTACATTTCTACTGACAAATTACTGTTCTTTTGGGGCCCAGATGGTTTTTGGCATTAGAGTAGACTAACTCCCATAAAACTGTAGAGATACTTCTTGTCAAGAGACAAAAGTCAAGAGATAACTTCTTGCTCTGATGCTGCTTTCACCTATATTCCACCTTGCTTTCTGCCCCTTATATTTTTTCAAAGGATGTTTACATTAGAATGAGCTACATTATTTTGTTTGTTTGTTTCTGAGGTGACTGGATGGACATGTGTTTATGAGGTGTTCTCAACCCCTTTGAAGAAAGACATCCCTACTTTTTGGTGTTCAAATACAAGGACCCTTAAAGGGAGAGAACTTGTAGAGTATTGCTTCCAAGGATAGCCGCTTCAGATGTCTGCAGGGACCAGGAAGGTAATGTAAATGAGAGAAGCAAATGAGGGTAACTATGGCAAGCTGGAGAGAGCTTGCCTTGTAGAAGCAGATAGCTGCTTCTTAGCCTCAGCCAGCTGCTGCTATATGAGAATGGAAGCCCAGTACAAGTCAGATCTTTTAGATTTTCCGAAGAAGCTAGAATCTTGTTGTTGTGTCCTATCTCCTAATTTTTAAACGCTGGCAAATAATTTAAAATTCCCAGTATGCTACATGGGATAACACTACCAATTTGTAGATTCTGATTTGGCCCATTTTCTTTATTCACATATTGAGAAACAGAAACCCAAAGATATAAAATGATTTTTCCAGCCTCACACAGTAGCTAGTAACAGAAGTAGAACTAGAACCTGGGTCTTCTTTTTTTGTGTACAATTGTCTTTACACTAGGAAAGTTAAACTTTTTTGGTGCTCTGGGGAAAACTAAGCCCCCGTTCCCTAGGAAAGTGCATGCACATTCCAAATTTTGCATACAATTCTAGGGATTTCTAACTCCCTGAAATCTTTACATGAACACCAGGTAAAGAAGCCTCTCTTGTACCTGCTGATTCGTATGTTTGCAGTGTAAGGGGAACAGTGCCCTCGTATTTATTTAAGCAAACTCATGTAGAGAGGCACTTAGGAAGCTGTAGGCCTGTCCTCCCTTCCTTACTCCCGCCTTTATGTACACTAAATCTTAATTAGACAATAGGAATACATTTAGCTAAGTCTAAGACCCTTCCTACTACTATCTGCATTACCAGTGCTTCCAGTCATTTCTTTCAGGTCTTTTACATACATATATAGCACCCATACAAAGTAATAGTTTTGTTTGTATTTAAATAAATGATATGTATAGTATGTTTACTTTCTCAAGGTTTTTTGAAAAAATTCATTATGTCTTGTTTTATATCCAGGTACATAACAGAGTTCCTAGTTTCACCAAAGCCCCTCATCATTTCGTACTATCAGTTTTTAAAGTTTATTTATTTATTTTTATTTATTTATTTATTTATTTATAAAATAAATAAATAAAGAGAGCCTGTGAACAGAGAGCCTGTGCACATTGGAGAAGCAGCAGAGAGAAGAAGACAGAATCCCAGGAGGCCCTGTGCTATCAGTGCAAAGTCCCATGCAGGCCTAACTCCTGAACCATGAGATCATGACCTGAGCTGAGATCAAGAGTCTGATGCTTAACCCACTGAGCCACCCAGGCACCCCCAGAACTTTTTTTTCAATGTGATGGATAAAAATCTTAACTGCAAGAAGTTTGAGCATCTTTTACATCTTTTCAGATGTTTATTAGCCATTCTACATTTCTATTATGTTTTTATCCTTTGGATTTTTGGGGGGCATATTTGACTTTTTCTTATTTATAGGAACCTCTTTTGTATTTTCTTATGTATTCCTGACCATAATCTCTTCTGTTATATATATAAAAATTTTTTTATTTGGATCATTGTGATCCTGGTTTTGCTACTGACTAGCCTTGTGATTTTGGGGGCATCATGTGGGGGCATCATTTGACTTCCACAGAACCATTTTTTCACCATTGTAAAGTGAGAACATACTACCTCTTAGCTACTGTGTTATTGTGAAATGCCAATGACAAAGTGTATGAGCTGTGTGATTTTTGGGTTCCTCATTTGAGTCCATGAACCATTTTCTAGGCTGTGAAGTGTGAGCACACTAGTTTTTAAGTTCATTGTGAAATGCCAATGAAAGAGCATATAAAAGTGCTTTGGAAAGTAAAGAACACCTTCAAGTGTAAGGCATTTTTCCTTCCTTTGGCTTTATTATGACTCAGCCCTAGGAGTTGGCTTTTGTGAAGCATGTTTCATCTCCACAGATTGACCAAACTCTAAGAGTTGGGTGTTACAACACAGCAGTTGTCTCTTTGTGTTCCACATTCTTTCAGGGAAGGAAAGAAATGTGTAAACAAGATACACTCCTGTTGAACTCCTGTGTTCTTGGAAGGCATTGGGTGGGATGGAGGTGGAGAAGAGCAATATTAGGAGACTCTCACTTTGCCACTCAAAATGCTTGCTGCAAGGAGTGACACAGTAGAGTCTGGTCATTTATGGAACTGCATGTCTGCAGGGCTAGAATTAGCCTGCCCATTCTTGCTGTTATGGTCCATTTCTCAAGTAGAACACAGCTTCTGAGGCAGTGGTTCTGTCTCACCACAGTAGGGAAGCATGATGTATGGTTTCCTATCCTGATTACCTTTTGCAAACAGATGATTAACTAAAACATGATACCACTCTATGCTTTGGGGACATACAAACTCAAATACCATCTCAGACCTAGTAACCCTGCGCTCCTACCCTATACAGCATGCTGTAGAGGGCTCTTCCTTTGGCCATACCCATCCCCTTTGTGACTACTTGTCAAGTAGTCCCAAGTACCCAGGACTCAAGAATTACCTGATGAAATACCTTGAATCTGCTTTCAAGGCCTATGGAGCCTCTTTCTGAGTCTGTTCTTCCAAAGGTGGATCAAGCCATTAGATTCTACCCCTGATTTGTGTATTACTAGGTCCCAGGTGTGGCCAAGGGTGACTGCTTGAGAGGGATGTGCCCAGAGCTTGACTAGCTCGAACATTTGTGTACAAAGCTTTTTCAAGTACAGGAAGGGACTGGTGTGTGGGAAAAGAAAGGAGGTGAATCTGGGGTCAGGGTCCTCTACTTATACTTTTGCCCCAGCCCTGCAGCTGTTAGGGGCAGGTCTGCCCAGAGGAGCCTCTTCCTTCTGACCGTCTGCTTATTTTGGGGGGGATGGGGTGGAGCCGGAAATCATTGGGGAATGTTTTCTTCCAGCCATTTAGAGGCTGAGTATAGCTGGCTCAGTATAGACCCCAGTTAATCTTTGAGAATAATTCTCAAGAGAGTGGGGTAGGGTGTGGAATGGGTGAATTTCCTGAAAGGAGAGTATCTGTGCATCTTCCTCTGTCTCTCTCCCCTGGGTAGGCAGTGCTGCTGATGCTTGGTGAAACGGAGGAAGGATTCTGCTGACACACTGTATTTTTATGAAAGAAGGCTAAGGGTTCCCTTATCTCTCTACACAAGGCACATCTGCCTGCAGAGGGGCTGTCTGCTTCTTAGTGATTCCTTTGTCGTTTCATTTCTTTTCTGAATGTTTTAAGGCACAGTTTTGGTGCATTCCTTTCTGTTATCGAGAGCCAGGGGGGAAGTCATAATATATCAGGGCTCTTGCTGAAGAGCTTAAATTGGGCGCTGGCAGCTGGAATGTGGGGGAAGAGAGCTTTCCTGGGACGAGTGACCTGCTTGCTCAGCCAATGAGAAGCAAGTTAGAGAAATGATATCACCAGACAGGCTTTATTGTTTGATCATCTCATAAAAGCAGGATTGTGTCTGGCGACTTAACCCTTTTTTAGGTACTTCGGGTCTCACCCAACTCTCTGGTATGTGACCTCTGGATTCCTTTCCCAACTTTCTGCTGTGAGACCACAGAGATTAAAGATTTAAATTGGCGATGAAATTTGGAGAGCTGTGAACCATCATTTTAAAACTACAATTTATTAAAATTTAGAACCACAGCTAGAACAAGAATGTCAACTACTCTGTGTTTAGAGAGCACATCTAAAGCAGATACTGGTCTAGTCGTATTACACCAGGCTTTTGCTGGATAGACTTAGAAGAGAAAGAGTTGGAGAGGAAAAAAGATTGAGCCTTTTGTCTATTTTAATCTACATAAAGGGGTCTTACTAAGTATTTCCTGTTTTAGAGGAATTGGAATTGTTTCTGCAAATTAGGAAAATATCACTGATTCTGAGATCAATTTTGAGTGACGGGTATTTGTAATGTTTGTTTATATTGTACATCTTTATTATTATCCCTTCCCCCATAAAGATGATGTCATTTTACTGCCTCATGTGTCCTTTTCGTCACTGGTAAAATGTGGGTGATGATCCTACTGTACCCCACAAAGGAGTAGAGATCAAATAAATTAATTTATGTGATTTTAGAGTGCACTACACATGTATTAGAATTAGGTCATTCATTTTTTAAGATTGCATGTTCATTCATTCATTTGGTCAGACTTTTTCAAACCCTTCTTGATGCTGGGCACAGGTGCAGAGATAGATGTAGTTCTTACCCTTAAGGAGTTTTAAAACAGGATGGGGCCGATAGACAACAATGAAAGTGTCTCGTGCATCTGTTGCATTTACCATGTTCCAGGCCCTTTTCTAAGTACCTTAACATATATTAGTTCATTTAATCTTAATATAACCCCATGAAGTAAGTATTATTATTAGCTTCATATTACAGGTAAAGAAATAGAAACATAGAGAGGCTAAGTTGCATCAGGTCACACAGCTGGTAGAGTTGGGACTTGAATCCAGGCTGTGTGGCTCTAGAGTCCATTCACTAAATCTGTGTTGACCAACATAGTAGTTACTAGCTATCTATAGCTTTGGAGGACTCAAAATGTGGCTTGTCCAAATTGAGTTGTGCTGCATGTGTGAAGTATACACTAGATTTCTTATGAAATCTTAGACTTAGTATGAAAAATGTGTATAAAATATCTCATGTTGAAATTACATGTTACAGTGATAATGATTTGGGTTTTCAGAGTTAAATAAAATATACTAGAATTGATTTCACCTTATTTTTGTGGCTACTAGAACTCTTAAAATTACATATGCGGCTTGTGTTTATGGCTTACGTTTCTCTTGGGTTGTGCTACTCTAATTATTATAATGAAATAACAGTAATGAACATTTATTGAGCATTTACTATGTATGCCACATATTGGGCAAATACTTTTACACTGTTCTAGTTAAGCCTCAAAATAATCCTGCTTACTATCCCCATTTATAGAAGGGGAGAAGGTTTTGAGAAAGTCAGTAATTTATCTGAGGTTAGTCAACTAGTTAGTGACAGACCCCAAATTTGAAACTTGTATATCTGACTCAAAAACTTGTACTCAGCCAGCGCACTGTAATACCATTTCCAATTAAGTCTTGTGGCATTTTCTTTGTTTTTATTTTTATATGAATATTTAATACTGCATATTTCTGCATTTGGTATGTAGAAGTTCAAAATAAAAACCACTAAATCATAAAGTGGACATCCCAGATCAAAATCTCTTTTCAGTGAACACTGGCACAGTGGAACCCTAAGATGAAGCAGTGTGTCAGCCTGTACAAATTGCATTTAATTTTCATTCCAATAGTTCTCTCAGGTCAGTGGGCAATTTATGTTCCGACCCTCTTTGTCCAATAGACAGAGGAAGAGGGGCAGTGCAGCTTTCTTCAGTCATTTAGTTCTCTTGGCTAATAAGAAGAAAAAATTGCTTTCTGTTTCATTGTCCCATGAAATGCTATTTGTGTTTTGAGAGAGCAACAAAATGCTGTCTAATGTCCCCTGTCTTTTCTTTCTTCCAGAGCAAAGACTCCGGCGGACTGAAGGCAGCTATGATAGAGTTGGTGGAAAGGTTAAAGTTCAAGAGCTCAGATCCTAAAGTAAGTGTTATTTTGGAATTGATTGGGTATTGGTACTCCCAAGTATTTCATTCTCCTTGTGCTCAGTTCTAGGGATGTTAATGATCATCTATCTGAACATCGCATCAAGATCTAATTAAGCCTGCCTATCAGAAGCAATGTTCTAATATGCCTAGAGATAAGTCATCTGTTTTTTTCCCTTCTCTGTTTTATGACTTACAACACATAATCATTAATTGTTTTCTCTAAACTGCAGACAAGTGCATTTTTAATCTTCCTTTAACAGGACTTTGAGACTACTGTCCTCTGTGTCCATTAAATCCAGCCAAAGGCATCCAAGGTACTGCTCAGCTTAATGCTGAGGACTGGAACAGGCTCTGGACTTTTCCAGTTGGTGTTCAGCACTAGCGTCTTGTCTCTCCGCCACTTACAGGAACCAGCTGCCACTGCGAATGCTTTTGTCCTCATGACCTCAAGTCTAGTCTGGAAAATGGTTTCAACTTCCCAGTTTTCTTTGCAAGATGTCAGGAGCCCTAGGATTGATATTCTGGGAGACTCCCTACCAGGGTGGGGGTGGACTGGGAACTGAACATGCCGGAGGGATTATGACTAACACAGCCTCCCTTCTCCTACCCAGAGACTTACTGTGGCACTGTTTGGTATCGCCACCAGCTGGCTCTCTTGACAGTCAGAGCCTCTCACAACTAAACAGGGAAAGGAGCACAATTTTGTTTGACTTTTTGTATCCTCTACCTGTTTTGTTTTGTTTTTTTAATTTAAAGTTCTTTATATGGTGAATACACTAGCCCTGGGAGCCAGCCACTGTGCTAGGAGCCTGACATTCCTTTTTTAAAAATTGTGGTAAAATATACATAATGAAACTTACCCCTTTAACCATTTTTAATTGTATGGTTCAGTGGCATTAAGTACATTCGCATTGTTGTCCAACATCACCACCGCCTCCATCCATCTCTAGAACTTCTTCATCATTCCAAACTGAAACCCTCTGCCCATTAAACACTAACTTCTTATTCCCCCTGGCTTAACATTCTTGTGATTTTTGCAACAACCTGGTAGAGTAGCTTATTATTCCTATTTTATTGATAAAGACACTGAGGCTTAGGGAGGTTAGGGGCATTTGCCCTGAATCTAGTATAATTTAAAGCTGCGATTCATACTGACTCTAGTAGCTGTGTTCTTTCTTTTATGTCATGCTGCAGACCAAGCACTGGGGTTTGTCTCCTTTCTATCATCTAATCACATTGTGCCCTGATTTTCTAATCTGAAACACTACCAAGGCAGAGTCACAGCATTGACAGGCTTTTCAAAAGGTGGCTACAGTCCTAAATCTGCAAAATAATTTTCTCTTCTGATAACATTGAAAGTATAGGGACATTGGTAATATCTCTTGTCTTCTGGTATAGTTAGGTTTCCAGAGATAGAGAGTATCTTGATAGAAAAATACTGGGGTAACCTTCATCAATTTTCTTATCTCAGAGCAGAAAGACCCCTGGTATGAGTGGATTTCCTTTAGGGAAGATGAGCTGATTAATTATTAAAGACTACTGAGAGCTTTTTTTTTTTTTACTCAGTTTCTCTGGTTTCTGGGGCAGTAGCTATCCTGAAGGAGACAACTGCATTTTCTGTTCTGCCACACGCACATGCTTGTAGGCAGGGAAGAGCAAGAGGGTGTGTCCAGATTACACTGAGTGGCTTCTGTGCATGGCGATGATACAGTGAAGTGCTTTGGGTCCTTTATGAATGCATATAGTGCTTCTAATGGGAAACTCGCCAGAGGTGAAAAAATTGAGTGATCCTGGGAGAGCAACTCCTAGAAGCCCCAGGATTTTTCCATGATGCATTGTAAGCTAAAGGGTATTTGTTAGGACCAGTCATAATCTTGGGTATGTGCATTCACACTCACCTCTTTTATCTTTTCTTTATCTTGTCCCAGATTATTTCCACCAGTCTATTTTCTTTTCAAGCCCTATTCCAGTTGTCCGTATACATATGCTATATGTACCTGAGCCAGCTTGAAGGAGGACCACTGTAATTGCACGATGACTGTCAGATGACAAAGGGGGAGGGGTGGAAAATAGGACATTACATATATAATTTTTGCAACAAATAAATTGTCTTCCAAGAGAAGTTTTTAGTTTTTTCTGCTTTTCCTCAGAACTCCACCATCTCTTTTTAAAGTTGGCCTATTTAAGAAGGACAGAATCTCTCAGGCTTTGTGACCTGTCATTTCCTGGCACAGGAGCTTTTCATAGAAGCACTGATTTGAGTCATGGAGCACTGAGCACTATCTCTGCCTCACTTCCTCTAGAATTCCCTAAAGCATCACAAAGCTTCATTAGTCCAGACACTGAAATCTACTGGGGACTGAGTTAATTTTTACCTCTGAGTTTTGTCAGAGAGGAGTGGAAGATGACTAGACTAATCATTTTTTAAAATTATAAAATAATATATGCTTATAGATTAAAAAATACAGATATCCATAAAGGAAAAGTCACATGAATTTCCCCCAAGCTAACCACTAACAGTTTGGTGTGTAACCTTCTAGACAGTTTTTCCATGTGGAAAATATACTTCTAAGATTTTTTACAAGATTTATACTATACTTATTATACTGTTACACAGAGTATCTTGGGCATATTTCTGTGTCAATATTGCAGACCTAATTCTTCTTAAGGAGAAGCCTCATTTTGTCCAGAATATTTGTCTGATGCCCTCTTTTCTTCCAGATCAGTGGTTCTTAACCTTTAATGTTCATAAAAATCACTTGGAGGACTTATAAAATACAGAGTGCTAGCGCCCCCTCCCCCCCATAGATGCTGATTCAGTGGGTCTGCTGTGACTAGAGACTATGGTGGACCTTGGTGATTTTCCTTCCCTCTTTTGATTTTTTTTTATTCCTTTCAACAGATGGCCAGAAGAGCCCTTATAAATAAGTCCAAGCGATTTTAGATTCAAAAAAAAAAAAAAAAAAAATGAGATACATAAAACTTCAGGCTTAGAAAACAAATAAATTGAGCTGACGGGGCAGAGGAGAGGAGAGGGAGGTGCACCGAGGCTGCCTGAGAGGACTGGATTCCTGTAAGGTGCCATGTCCAGCAGAGAAACAGCAAGGCACGGAAGAGGGAGAAGAGAAGAGTTCTGGTTAGGGTTTAAGAGGATGATCAAGACTCCTGCCATGATACAGGAGTGGGCTGAGTTCTAAAACCAGAGGGACTTCAAGGGACACCAAATCCCAGCCCCTAGGGGTGAGCCTGAAGACTCCGGAACCAGAGGCAGTGGTGCTTGGGAAGTAAGGCGCAGAACCAGATTAAGTTGTGTGCATGCATGTTGCTATGGGGAGCCCTGTTTTAAGGGTGCATATCTCCAGGGATCTAGAACTTTGTTTACAATGGAAAGAGAATATTTTTAGTAACAAGCAATCTTCAGTTTGTTTAATTGGAAGTGGTCTTTTAAATAATAAGGCATCCTAATGTTTTTGATATGAACCAGTTTGCAAACAAATATTTGCAGTCCTACTTTTCAGAAACACTTATTGCACAAAGCAGGATTTTTATTGTAGACTTCTTGTATTTATGTTAGACTTCAGGGAAATTAAAAGATGTAGTTAATCAAGTGTGTGTGTGTGTGTGTGTGTGTGTCCCTGTCCATCCACACCTGGATTTTTAAGAACTTGAAAGCATTCTGAGTTCTTCATAGCTCTCCTATGAAGTGACTATGCAGTAATCTTTCATAGTCTACCCAGAGGAAACTGAAGCTCAGAGGACACATTGATTCCTTTCCCTTTCTTCCCCCTGTCCAGCCTCTCAGAAAGCATTGAACCAAAAGCATAACATGCTAAACTCAATCCAGCTAACCTCTTATTATGCAGTTAATAACAGCCACTCTATTAGTGGCTTTCTCTATTAGTATTGATTGCTTTTCTTTCCATCTAAGATGTGCTGTTCATGGTTTCCTGTGTCTGGTGTGCTAAAAAACAGTTGTGTATCACAAAATCATACCAATCTTCAAGAAGTTATTCTCCAGAAAGTGCCTTAAACTCAAGCCGAGTGGCTCACATTCTCTCAGACTGGAGCAGGATTAAACAGGGGCTAGCCATACTAAGACTGCCTAAAACATAACAGGGTTGTTTTTCTTTTCTCTATTTTCTTAAGTCTCTAAAGGTGTTCATACTAAAGTGTGAAACCAAAGAATTGTCTGGCAACATGAAATTAAATAGATCTGAGAATTGTTGTCTTATTTTTAGTTAGCATTTACATAGCATTTTATAATTGCAAGAGAACTTTACAGTCCATTTTAGTATCTGATATCATTGAATGGAACATAGCCCAGTCCTTCACTGTCCTCTGCTAATCAGACTCTTGTTAAAATGGTAGGTTTTGCACATACAAATAGAAATGGCTATAAACAAAGCCTAGCTTAAATTCCTGTTGTTAGTGTCCTGTTATTCACCAGGGTCAAGCCAGGTCGCATGCGGGCCCTTGCCCTGCCTTAAGGCAGCGTCATTCCCTGGGACAGTGTTTATTCAGCCAGCTGAAGCAGAGAATTGAGATGCCTCAGTTATCAAGATGATTCATTCAAAAGTGTTTCTTTGGTTGGAGAGCTTTAGAATTATTGACCCATTTCTGCACTTTTCATTAAAAAAAAAAAAAAAAAGGAAGTCGTAAGTAGTAATCTTGAAGTGTTTTGTTTTGTTTTTTATCTCTGTACCCTCAAGCCCTAGCCGGGTACCTGGCCCATAGTAAGAGATATATGTTATCTATTACAGCAACATTATGAAAAGAAATAATATTCTTTGCCCTGTTTTATCGATGAGCAGTCTAAGACTTAGAGGGGTGAAATAGCTTGCTAGTGAGTGCTGGAGCCAGGGCTTCACATTTGTCGTGTTTCATGTTCTTCCCCCACACGACTGTTGAACCCGTGGATGAGTAAATGTGGATGTATGTGCTGTGAGCCCTAGCAGTCCGACTCTCACCTGACTCTTTTGCCCTCCCATTGTTCTTTTACCTGCCTTTACTGGGGCCTGCAGCCTGCAGCTGCAGGGCCCAAGCACTGGAGAGTGGCCTTTCCCCCCCCAAAATACAGGGAGCTGGCATAGGGGCCATGACAGCCCTGGGCATTTTGCCCTCACTAAACGAAGAACTGAGGCTGGTGCTTCAGTAGCTTCCCGTAATTGATGGAGAGCACTAAATGGGCAAACTCCCTGTGCTTTCTCAGTCCGATCTAGGCACTGAGGCATAGAATCCAATGGGAAACAAATGTGGCCTTTTCATCCTCTGCAGACACTTGGGCAGCAGAAAAGGAGAAACAACTCTACCCTCCGTCACTAGCCCCCTGCCTTTATCAAAACAAAATGAGACAACTTCCCTTTTTCCCTGTCACTCAGTTATAAAAGTAATACATTCTCTCTATAGAAAAATGTGCAAAACAGATAGGAAAGCAAAAGACCGTACACTACTTGCAGTGGTTTCTAAGCTTTGAGTACCTCTTTTTTTTGACTGCAGATTCTTGAGGCTCACCCAGAACATCCAGTTTGGTAGTTCTGAGACTGCTTTTTTACCATATAGCCAGCATGATTCTGATGCACATGGTCAGTACATCACACTTGAAGACACACCTATGGGAAAACTGGTTAATGGTGCATGGCCTTTCAAATAGAAAATTAGTATTGTCTCTCTTTATATAGTTCTTATTCTGTGTGCATATATGTGTGTATGTATATATACAAAATTAGATAACTATATTTGAGTGTGTATTTGTGTGTGTATATATATATATATAATTAGATAACTATGTATTTGAGTGTGTGTGTGTGTGTGTGTGTGTGTGTGTATGTATATATAGTGCTCTGGGATCAGACCTCTGGAGAATGATCTCCTCTGAGCCCACCAGTGTAAAATAAACCTCCTGCCTTCCAAGATCTCCAAGTGCTGCTTGTTCTTCCACTGGGTGATCCAGACCAGATTCCATATATATGTATACACACACACACACAC
Source organism: Crocuta crocuta (assembly GCF_008692635.1). Taxonomy (NCBI): domain Eukaryota; kingdom Metazoa; phylum Chordata; class Mammalia; order Carnivora; family Hyaenidae; genus Crocuta; species Crocuta crocuta. The sequence continues at coordinate 1,688,085 of NW_027532182.1, forward strand.
ACACACACACACACACACACACACGTATGCATACATGCATACATAGTTTGTATCCTGCTTTCTTCACCTAACATCATCCCTTGTAAACATTTTTATCATTTGAATCCACTTCAGTCTTTGAACAGCTACTTGGAAAACTAAAATCCTGAAGGCCAATCCGCCATTATTGCCAAATGGAAGTTTTATCCAATAAGGCGTTTCTGTTTTCTTCCTAATAGCATAAGCAGATTCTGTTAATTTTTTTTTCAGGCATGCCAGTTACCATCTAAGATTACTCAGGTACAGTGGAAACTTGAGTTAATGCAAAGTCAGGTACACAGTTGTGCAGTCAGCTCCAAGCTGAGATTTGATGGCCTCTACCTCCCCACTCTTCGGGGTGTCTCACGTGATGTGACTAAATGGATAAGTGCAGGGCCCAGTCGGAAGTCTGAGGCCATCTCCCACCCCCTACTTTACAGCTGAGGAAACTGAGGTGCCAGGAGAGGAATGGTTCCTGCCGGGGGTCCCCCAGGCAGTAATAGCAGAGCCAGAGCAGGCTGATCGTTTTTAGGACTACAGTGCTGTAGTTTTTCCAGTAAAGAGAAGTTTTCAATTTGGCAAGGATGTAGAAAAATGGGAAATGGTACAGTCACTTTGGAAAGCACAGAATTGCCGTATGAGCTACCAAGTCCATTCTTGGATGTATACCCACGGAATGATAATGTGTCCACACCAACAGTGCACACCCATGTTCACAGCAGCATCATTCATACTGTCTGGAGTGTGGAAACCACCCAGCGGATGACTGGGTACCTACAATCTGGTATGTCCATACAGTGGGATGCTACTGGGCGATACGCAGAAATGAAGCACCCATGCAGGCTGCAAGGATAACCCTCGAAACTGTGATGCTAAGTGGAAGAAGCCAATCCCCAGAGACCAAAGAGTGTGTGATCCCATTTATATGACATGTCCTGAATAGGAAGATTTATATAAGTAGAAAATAGACCCATTGTTTCCTGGGGCTGAGGGAGATGGAGAAATGGAGTTGGGGGGTGACTGGTAAGGGCTATGGAGTTTCTTTCCAGTGTGATGAAAGTGTTCAAATTGATTGTGGGATGATTGCACAACTGTGTGAATGTACTAAAGACCACTGAATTGCATACTTTAAATTGGTGAATTGTATGCTAACATGAATTCTATCTCAGTAAAGCCGCTGAGAGAGGAAGATAGATTTCTTTCCCAATCACTTTTTTCAGCCCCTCACTTAAAAGCATCATTAGTGAAGAGTCTGTCTTTCTCCCTTCTTCTAGACTGGATGAAGGGCTGAAACCTGATGGCAGCCTCTGTCGTGGGGAGGCAGTATTCTACAGTTACTGGAAGCTCAGGCTTGGATGGGGCCACAACTGGCCAGACTACCTCCAGTGTTGACCGCTTTTCTATCCCAGGCCAATCCTGGGCTTAATCTCTTCATTTCTCAGGCTTTTTGTTTTTGTTTGTTTGTTTTTTTCAGCTGCAAAAGAGGGGATAATAGTACATACTTCATAGGGTTGTTAGGAAGATTAAATGAGATAATCCATTTAAAGTGCTTAGGAGTGCAACATCCTGTAGGTCAAGGCTGCTGCTAGCGCTCTCCTGGTCCTGAGAGTCACCTCTGCTTCCAGCAGAAAGCTGTGGGCACCCGGGGCTGCGTTCCCGTCCCACAGTTCAGGAGCCCTTCTGATCCCTATGGAGAAAAATGAGCCACCTGTTAATACCTAACTAGTTCTATACTTTGATCAATTAACGCTTCCCAGGATTAGTGACACTTTAAAGGGCCATTGCTACCTCTTTTGAGTGATAGTGGCATGCCGATAAGTTGAGTTAAATCTCCAGAGTTGGAGTCCCTTGGTATTTCTGGCTGGCTGATTCTAGGGCTGGCATGCCTGGTGTTAGTTCGGTGGAGCAGCATTGCCCGTTCAGGTTGAGGCAAATATCTCAGCCTTGGGAGTTTATAGCTGTGTGTCCATATATTCCCAATAGAAACAAGAAATCAATGCGTAGAAGCAATTATGTTTGTTGCTATGGAGCAGACTCTGTATTTAGCAAAACTGCCAAGTGCCAAATAAAAAAAAATAAATTAAGAGTCACAAAAGACATTAAATGTCCCATTGAAGAAACACATTAGGAGATATGTCCCCACTTTAACCACCACTGAGATTCTTGTTCTCCTCCTACTTTCCTTTGCCCCTTCTCCTGCAGCTTTACCCTTCGGCCGTTCTCTTTCTGTTGGAGCACCAGAAGTAATTGAAGTACTGTAAAATCAACTCTAGGCATTTAAAACTAGGGTAGGCCTGGTCTCTGAGCTGCCTGGTGGGCTAGAGCATTGTTAGAAAGCAAAGGGATTGAGCTTTAAATGGCTTAATAAAATTAATACGTTGTGATGTGCTCTTCCCCCTGCTCCAGACCCTGTCTGCCCGGACAGGAGACTTGATAATATACTCTCTGCCAAAGCCTGAAGGACTTCTTACATGAGCAACGTGGAGAGGGGAGTGGGGCTGTCAGGGCTCCCCCAGAGCAGCCACACTTCATGTTGCTGGTACAGGATTGTATTTGACATTTAATTTAAGAGGCTGGATGCCTAGATATAAAACTTTACTGTGAGAATAGTGATAAAAACCACCCAGACTTTTATTTAAGGGTCTTGGCCTCCTTCTCTCCTGTCTATCCTCTTCCTGTTAGTTCCACCTCTCATTCAGCTAGGAAATAAAGCTCAGATCTGGTCAAGTAAAAAAGATGTCTTCGTTGATCTCTTAAGGCTGAAGTTACAGAGTGCAACTCTCAGCTACCTCAGGTCTGTATGTAGGTGCTTGTATGTATTTATAAGATGTAAAATGTGAGAACCACATCTCTCCCCTGACTGCATTTAGCCAGAGGGCAAAGTCCACCTGTGGCTGTGTAGAGACGGTCCCTGCAACCCCGTGATTTAGTTGATTACGATCCTTGATTGAATGGCTTCTGTATACCTCTGTGGCTGCTGCAATAGAGTCTGCGATCCTTAGTTCCTAACTCAACCTGATTAGTTAGACATTATAATCCCCATTTTACAGATGAGGAAGCAAAGATTTAAGAGGTTTAATGACTTGCCTAAGGCTAATAATGCAAATAAATTGCCTTTTTATGATTGCTATATAGAATTATTGGTAGTTGTAGGAAGTTACTAACTTTTAGTTATAGAAATGGGTTGGGAATAGTATACCAATAGGGAGTTTGTTCAAACTTTCAGGGAAAAAAACTATTGAGTATGACATACTTTCTTTACTTCTATGGTGGAAGGGCACAGATGTTGGAGTCCAATGACCTGAGTCCTTCTGGCACTTGTTACCTGTACCTCTTAATTTGTCTATAACCATATTACATTTTTATTACTGAATACCCTAAAAATGGAGACTTTTGAGAAGGAGATAAGAAATGATGGCAGATGGTTAGTAGCATGGTGTTTGGGGACCCAAAAAGTATTTTAGCAACTGTACTTAGTTAGCAAGCCCTGTGGTTCTTAGGGAAGCAGACTGTCAGCTGGGGTGTGATAAGGCTTCAGTCTGCAGAAGAGAGATGGTGTGATAGAGGCAGGTTGTGAGGTTGAGGTAGACTGTGCTTAGGAGCTGCTGGGCAGAACGTGACCTGCCCTTACCACATGCTGTGCTTTGCTCCAGTGTCACTAAAGTAGACTGTCTGATCATATCAAACTAGAAAAGGCAGGCATTGCTCCTTGACAGCCAGCCTGTGGCCATTTACTAAAACCGAGGCAAGGAGCCTCTGATTGACATCGTTACTTTTCCTGCCTAGGATGTATGAGAAGGTCCTTCCTGTGTTCCTTTGGGAGATTTGAATCTGCACTTGCAAGGGTGTATGTTCTCCTTCTGTGAGAAAACTTACTGGGGGCTCTTTATCTGTGAGAGCTCAGTGGGTACTGTATAAAAGGCACACAATAAATGTTCATAGTTACTGTTATCTGCACCAGCAGAGTAGTTCTGCTGATGTTCCTACGTGCCCAGAGAATACTAAGTTCCTTCTATGTATTGTGTAGACTTCACAAAAATTTCTGTGAGAAAGATATTATTACCTCTGTTCTACAAATGAAACTTTCACCTTTCTGAGCTTCAGAAACACAGCAGAGTCAGTACTCAAGACCTACTTCTCTACGACAACAGACTCCATGAGGTTTACCATTTTGACCTGTAGCAAAGAAGACCGACATCTCGAAAAGTGCCCTTTCCTCAGTGTTCCTCGTGGTGTGCATTTGTTTGGTTTTGATAGTAAACAAATAACTGTGGTTTGGCAGGGAGAATGTTCGAATAGAGAAGTGGAATGGAGAAAGAGGGGTGACTCTTACTTTAGAATCGCTTTGATCTTCAGCAGATAATATAGGCATACTTTGTATATTCAGTTCTAAAAGGCTTAAAAATAGTATTTCTGGTTGCCCCTGAAACTTTCAGTGTCAGTTCCCACCTCCCGCTTCCTGCAGGATAATTTCTGAGGCAGAAACGTCTTTCTAGCTTATGCACAGGTTAAAATGGAAGAAAAGCAAGAAAACATGGTGAACCAGAAGCTCTGACTCTTACTCCTGTTACAGGTCCTGGGTGTCTCTGGGGACTCCATCTAACTTTCACATTTCTACAGGGGAATTTCTACACCCAGAATTCTTTTTCTGTTCACTCAGGAAGAGTTGTGCTCCCAGGTTTGTGATTGCTTTCTTTAGTGCCACCCTGGGGTCAGGCAAGGAGAGAAGCGTCTAAAGAGCAGGCAGCAGTGTGCACTCGTAGTGAGCCTAGCATTCGTGTTGACTTGTTCCACGGTGCCTCCAGCTTAGCTCCATGACACTGGGTTTCACATCAAGTTGTCATGGCAATAGAGTCATAGTAGCCGACAGCATGAACAGGCAGCCCTAGGAGGAGAGGATGCTTGGCATTGATGCCACAACCATAGTGACTAGATCTCTGTCTCTCACGGTAAGAGCTGCTCATCAGTCTGCTGTGACCATGTCTCTCTCAGGTGACTGGGGGCTCACAGTTGCTATCTGCTTCACAGCTGATTCACAGATTCAGTTCAGTTGTTTGTTAGGATCTTTGCAGTGCAGAGCCTTTAGGAAGCACGGTCCCGAACCTCTAATGCTGTTCATGTATGCGCATGTACATGTATATTCATATTTGCATTGGGGGGATCCATGAAGGAGGAGATTCAGAAGAAGCATACTACAGTTTCATATGCATGAGGCTGTTAAAGCAAAGAAGACTTAGGCTCATGTACCAAAATTTATAGTCACAGGAAGAAGCACTCTAGCAGAAGATGGAGGAAGGCTGGAGTATTATGACTGAAATATGAAGTTCCTGTTGAAGATACAAAGCAAACCACGGACTATATGAAACAAAGCAAAGTCTAAACACCAAGGAGGAGGGAAGGGAGGATCACGTGGAGTTTCTCTGGGCCGTAGGATTTTGTTTAGCAAGTTAGAGGTACAAGTGACAGTGGGACTGGACTAAAGGGCCTGAGGTGGGTGGAGGCAGTTGGAGCTAAGATGGAGCATGAAGGTCTAGAGACTGGGTATAGATATTTAGTGGAGAGGATGGAAGGGAATGCAAAGAAAGGGGTTTCGTACATACAGGGCAGACTTCTTCAGCCACTGTGGTGGAGAGGCAAATGTGGGAGGGCTCCTCACAGTTAATCAAAATGTATTGACCACCATTTTGTGCAAGAGCCTAAGCAAAGGTGTCATCGTTTCTCCTCTAGATACTAAGTCAAGAGACCTGTTATCTGCTGGAGAAAATAAAACTTAACTCCAGAGTTTAAAGCCTGGTTGATTTCCTAAACCCTGGTGGTGGTAAGGGGGAAGGTGGGGAACAGGACAAGGTCTGAAGGGAAAATATGGAAGAATAATATTGTGGTTAAACAACAGAGTGTGTGGTCAGAGTTTGTGGGTTCAAACTCCAGTTCTGCTGCTTACTCTGTGTAAGTTTCTCACCCCCTCTGAACCTTAGTTTCTTCATTTGTAAGATGGATGGAATAATAATTGCCACCACTGGTATCATTGTGATGATTAATTCAAGTAAAACACGTGAAATGCTTCCATAGTACTTAATATCTGGGCACTCAGGGCAGCAGTGAAAACACTGAGGAGGAGGAAGAGGATTCTGTTTGAGCTTAATGGTTTGAGTAATAGAAAAGTGTCCAGGTAGAGACACACATCAAAAGAAATTGCGACCCAGGAGGCCTGGAGAGAAAATCCAGGCCTAGGAGCCATCTCTGGAGGCAGTGGTTGAATTGCAAAAATGGGATGAAATTACTAAGGAGGAAGGTGTGGAGAGAAAGTGTCTTGGGCTGCAGAGGACATTTGACAGTGTCTGGAGGTGGGGGGAGATGCTGCTGTCCCCTCCTGTGAAGAGGCCAGGGGTGCTGCTATGTATTTCACAGGGCACAGGACATTTCCCCTGCACAAAAAGTTATCAGCTTTGAGTATCAGTAATGCTGAGGTTGAAAAACCCTGGTTAGAGGAGTTTCTCAATCATAGTCACCTAGAGACAGAGAATAAAATTGCGGGGCTAGAGCCAATATTCAGAAAGCCAGAGAAGTCCAGGGTCACAGAAACCCTGGCAAGAAACTAAAGGCCGAGGGGCATCAGTAGTGCTGAAATGCTGCACACAGGTCAGTAGTGAGGCTACATGCAGTTGGTGGTGAGTCAACTCTGTAGTGGTGTTTTTGTGAGTAGGTTTTATATGACTTTTTAAATAAGCTTGGTGGTTAAAGGTAGGAAGATGGTAATTGCTTGATAGGGCAGCATTGTCAAGAGAAAAAGGTAATTTTATTCTCTTCTTAACTTCTTATTTTGTGTCACCTTAGAATTTCTATAGCAGATTCCTAGTCTCCCAAAAGCCCCGCTAGTTTTGGCAACAAGTATGGTTAGAGACAAATCCAAATTGGTGAATTATTGCTCCAAGAATGTAAAATTTATGCAGTTGTATTATTTTAGAGATAAAAGGAAAACCGTTTGGCTTCTTACTTTTAGTAGCTCAGGAGCCTGAGGCCCTGAGAGATTCAGTGATTGCCCCAAGTCACTTAGCTGGTTGGTTCCAAAAGACAGGACTGGCTAACCCTCAGGACCTCTGACTTCCCATCCTGAGTGCTCTCCTCTGGGCTGAGTTGCTCTTCAGTGGCCTAATACTAGTTCTTGGAGTGTGGTTTCCTTTTCAGTAGGGTGACGCTCCTACTGTGGTTGTCAGAGCGCTGGCCAGGGACAGGGCTGACCTGAGGCGAATCTTGGCTTCATAGTTTACCCGCTGCATAACACTGGGCAAGTGACTTAGTCACCGGGGGCTTCAGTTTCCCTTAATATAAAATGGAAGTATTACTGCCTACCTGAAAGTTAGATTAGAAACACATGTAATAGCACCTAGAACACTGACTAAACATGGTAGCTCTTAGTATTTTCATTATCATTATTCATAAGGCCTGTCTTTGTCATGGATTAAAAGATATGAGAATACCCAATGATGGAATCAGGCCAGAGTTAGGCACATCTTTTCTTTTCACCCAGCATTGCTTTTAACTCCATCTCCCACTTTATAATAAAAGCAGTATCATGTGGGTCAGTGCTACTTGGTTATCAGGTCCTGAAGCAGGTGTCCCTCTGACATATTGTTAGGATGTCTGTTTCTCATTGATGAATGAGCCTGATACTTCTTTAAAGTATGTGGCTTCACACTTTCGTTACTCATTGGATCAGTTAGTTAGATCTTTTTTAGAGTTTTTCAAGACGCTAAAACCTGGCTCTTCTGAGGAGCCTCGGGACTACTGAAGCTCCCACAGAAGAACCTTCAAATGACACAGGAGCGTATGCTAAGTCCTTGGCTGTTGGGGAAGCCATTCTTTTAATGGGCTTAAGTTGAAAAGGGCTTTAAAAACCCTTTTCATTTATTATAGAAAAAAGGAGTCAGATTAGGAAGGGAGGGTCTGTTATTAACTGGGAAGGCAAAGAATGAAAATGTTGGCTGTGCTTGAGATGAAGATTCAAGTTTAACTTTTTTTAAATATAAAGAACATAATTATGTAAATAATTATAAAGAGCATAATTGCTGGATCATGTGGTAAAGGTATGTTTAGGTTTTTTTTTAAGACTGCCAAACTGTCTTCTAAAAGTGGCTGTACCATTTGGCATTCTCGTCAGCAGTGAATTAGAGTTCCTTGTGCTCTACATCCTTGTCAGCATTTGGTGTTGTCAGTGTTCAGATTTTGTCCATTCTAGTAGGTGTGTGATGACACTGCCTTGTTTTAACCTGCATTTCCCTAATGACATATGGTGTTGAGCATCTTTCCTATGCTTCTTTGCCATCTGTATATCTTCTTTGGTGAGATATCTGTTCAGGTTGTTGGCTCATTTTTTAATTGGGTTGTTTGTTTTATTATTGTTGCATTTTAAGACTTCCTGGTATATTTTAATAACAGTGCTTTATCAGATGTGTCTTTTACAAATATTTCTCCAGTTTGTAGCTTGTCTTCTCATTCTTTTAACAGTGTCTTTCACAGAGAAGTTTTTAATGAAATCCAGCTAATCAGGTATTTATTTCATGGATAGTGCCTTTGGAATTGTATTTAAAAAGTCATCACCATGCCCAAGGCCATCTAGATTTTCTTTTATGTTATCTTTTAGGAGTTGTATAGTTTCGCATTTTACATCTAGGTCTTTGATCCATTTTGAGTGAATTTTGGTGAAAAATGAAAGGCCTATGGCTAGATAAACTTTTTTTTTGCACATGGATGTCCAATTTTTGTAGGACTGTTTGTTAAAAAGACTCTTTCCTTTGTATTGCCTGTGCTGCTGTGTTCAAGATCAGTTGACTGTATTTATGTGGGTCTATTTCTAGACTCTCTTTTCTGTTCTACTGATATATTTGTTTGTTCTTTCACCAATTCCACAGTGTTGATTACTGAAGCTTTATAGTAAGTCTTGAAGTCTGGTAGTGTCCTCCAACGTTGTTCTTCTCCTTTGATACTATGTTGACTCTTCTGGGTCTTTTGCCTCTCCATATAAACTTTGGAATCTTTTTTTTATCAATATCCACAAAATAACTTGCTGGAATTTTGCTTGGCATTGCATTGCACCTATGGATCAAATTGGGAGAGCTGACATCTGACAATATTTAGTGTTCCTATCCATGAACGTGGAATATATTTAGTTCTCCTTTCATTTCTTTCATCAGAATTTTGTAGTTTTCCTCATACATATTTTATTAGGTTTATACTTAAGTATTTCATTTTGGGAATGCTATTGTAAATGGTATTGTACTTTTATATTCAAATTTCACTTGTTCATTGCTGGTATATAAGAAAGTGATAGCCTTTTGTATATTAACTCTGTTATAATTGCTTATTAGTTCCAGGAGTTTTTTGGTCAGTTCTTTGAGATTTTCTACGTCGACAGCTATGTTATTTGTGAACAAAGACAGCTTTATTTCTACCTTCCCAACCTATAAACATTTTATTTCTTTTTTCATCTTATTGCATTAGCTAGGGCTTGCAGTATGATGTTGAAAAGGAGTTGTAAGAGGACACATCCTTGCCTTGTTCCTGATCTTAGTAGGAAAACTTTGGTTGCTCATTATTAAGTGTGATGTTAGCTATAGATTTTTTGTAGATATTTTTTATGACGTTAACAACGTTTTCCTCCATTCCTAGTTTGTTGAAAGTTTTTTTTTTTTAATCATAAGTAGATCTTAGATTTTATCAAATGATTTTTCTGCATCTATTAATGTAATCATGTGATTTTTCTTCTCTAGCCTGTTGACATGATATGAACTGATTTTCAAATGTTGAAACAGCCTTGCCTATCTGGGATAAATCCTGCTTGGTCATGGTGTATAATTTTTTTTACAAAATTATTTGATTCAATTTGCTGATATCTTATTGAGGATTTAACTTTTTCTTTGAGCTTCATTTCTTTTTAAAAATTACTGTTGAAGAAAAGTGTCACACATTATTATAGGAAATTTGGACTGCCAGTGGAAAAAAAAAGAAAAGTACTCTTAATCCCATCGCTCTGAGTCACCACTCCAACGTTTTGGTGTATTTCTTACAGTCTTTTATAATAGAAATATTAATAACAGCAACAGTAAATATCATTATTATTTCATTGAGTGGATACTTGAAGTAACTGATACCTGAGGTTGAGAACCCATGGTGCTGTATTTACACAATTGGGTAATGAAAGAAAGTAAAGGTATACATGACTGCTTTTGTCTGGAGTCTTCTGATAAAGATGAGAAAAATGGTTTAAGGAAGAGATTAAAATATTCACTTTAATTACCTTTTCTGTACCCTTCTCAGTGCCCCATTGTAATATCCAATCAATTCAGTCTTCCAACCAGGTTGTCAGAAAAATATTTGACCTCACTCAGAACGTGAGTAATGGAAGGTAGTTCATGGTTGGTGTCTGCTGTGTTTCTAGGCTGCTGGATAATTTCCCAAGCCTTAGGAATGGGTACTGGTTTTATTCACAGATAGTGGCTATTCTTCTCATACACAAAAGACACTGTAAAAGGACTTTATCCTCCTTGTTGATGAAGCTCTTCCCTCACCGGCCCTCACTGGAGCCCGGTGGAGATTTGGACAGTGCTCTCTTGGAGCAGACTGCCAGAACAAATACTAGAGGCTATCCAGAATCCTGAACTTGGAGATTCCCACCACGAAAGTTTCCATGGACACTGGCACGCAGGGAAGGACAGTGTGCTGGTGGGAGTGAGGGCAGCTTGCAGCATCTGAAAAAATTCCATTTTGTGCTTCTTTAATTTTCTATTTTAGAACTGTAGTCATTCAGAAAAGGAAAGGGGGAGAAAAAGTGGACTTCTTGACCTTTTGGGGAGGTATTTAGAGTCTCACAAACTATTTCATACAGTTCACACTTTATAAGGTCATTTTTGGAGTAGACCCTTTAAACTTATTTGCAGGAAATGTGTCTCAATGAACAAGTATTTCTGACTCTTCAATTAGTATAGACTCCGATACTTTTCTTTTGTGTAGCTTCCTGCTCCTGACCCTGTTCCATCCTTCTCAGTTCATGTCAGCAGCACTTTTCTGGAACAAGTCTTTCTTAAGCTGTGATGCTTTCTAGCTAGTTTGCTTTTTCCTTTTTTTATATAATCTGCCTATAATAGAAAAATAAATAAAACCTTGGTTTCCTACAAGCCAGCTAGCTAGGAGTTAATGGCTTGCATCCCATGTCAAGCATACTGAATGGTGGTGTTTTTAAGTACAAGTTCTTAATTCAAGGTTTTATGTTTAATTATGTATGTGTAAAGTGCCAGTCTGTGTGCCTCTTGGGTACAGCCTAGCTTGGAAATATTAACTATGAGAGCATATAGATGTACCATGAGATGAAGCTTTAACTCTTCAGATGTGCATCCTTAATCCCAAGATTCACATGGGCAGGGCGGGGGGCGGGGAGGGTGGATAACGGGATAACATCTCAGTGGGGATAATATCAGAGCTGCCTGTTAACCAAGGAAACATCTCAATTAGGAAGAAGTAAGTTTAAAGAATGTGAATCAGGCAGAAAGGGATCATTACAGGCAATAATGTTGTACCACAAAATATACTGAGGTGGACCAAAGGAAGTTGATCCCTAAACTTGACTTTATTACTGCACTCCTGTGTGTGTGTGTGTGTGTGTGTGTTTTACCTATAAAATGAGGAGGTTGGACTCTGCTCTAATTAGATCAGATCTTCACATGTTACAACTATTTACAAATAGGCCATCACAACTTTCAAATTACAATGCTGTGTTTAAGTAATTTTAGTAAAATGCTGTGTTTAAATAGTAACCTAGTTTCTCACCCCAGTGCACCCATAGCAAAGATATAACGACTTGCTTGTAACCTATGGCTTTTAAGTTTTAACAGCGTAGGGGCCAGTTGACCAAAGAAAGCAAACTCCTTTTAGGGTTTCATTTGTGTAGAGGACCCAGGTACCTCAGGGGAATTTTGCTGGAGACCACTACCGGTGCCCTGGGAATTACTTCGAGGAGGAGGAAGTTTTTCTTTTAACCATAGTAGTCCTGTTTTTGGTTGTGTTATATTTTAGGGTTCTACATTAAGATTTTGTTTGGGGTAAGGGAAATTCTGTGGTTTTCAAAAAGCTTAACAATTACTACTAGATCCATTTAAAAAAAGGAACCTTTTACATTGCCAATTTCACTGTTCTGGGATACACCCACCGTTCTCTTTTCTGCATATGTAGAGTTGTTCTTTTTTACTAACACTGTATAATACAGTCAGGAGTATAAGACTACCATTCTCACCTTTGGGGAGCTATAGGGTAGAGGCTGAAAAGGTTCCAAGAGACCCATTCAGAAATGACGTCAGTAGAGGTGCTGACAGGAGGAGTGTGCTGCTCTTGGAGAATTGAGTAGCTTGTAGCAGAGTGGAGTTTTGATGGCAAGAAGATGTAATAAAACTTGAAAAGGAGCTTTGAAAGTTGGTTCACTCCTGCTATTGTTAGGAGTCCTTTCTCCTGAGTATTCCATCTATCACGAGCCAGGTCCCCCAGGGAGTCCCTCCTTTGGCCTCTGAATTTGAATGGATGCTGTGGCCCAGAAATCTGGTTTGTTGATTAGTAGAGAACTGGAATGAAAAGGATAAAGGTTTTATGGAGGAGGTTAATCTGCCTTCAGTTCTTATTTGTGGATGATCTATACAAAATAAAGATTGGAAAACCTATGTAAAGCGATGGGAAATCGAGAATTTGATTTTTTTAAACCCATGATTTAGTCACCTGCTGCAGTCTAACCACACCTTTCCTGACCAATAATCAGCTTCTGACCTGATTCACATGTATGTGTGAGGGCTAATAAAATCAGTTGTGAGTCTGTTTTTATTGTGTTCTCATTTTTAGTCACTTGCAGCTGTTAAGCGATTTTCTCAGGCACTCAGAAAAGTTTATCTCTTAGCTAAAATTTCCTAGGTTTAGTCTCCAAGAGAAGGTCTTAGGTCTTAAAAGACGTGATTTATTTCAAGGTTAGAGATTCATTCATAGGAGGTCATCATAAAGTAGAACAGCCTTGAAATAAACACACTAAAAATAAAAAGAAGTTATATAAATAAACACAAATCACAGTTCTCAATCTGATACAGAATTTGCAGAGACATTAATAACATTTAACACTCCCCCACCCCTTTTCTTTAGCACGGGAAAGAGTGCCTGTAGAGAGTATAATGGATTCCTGAGGGATTATGTCACTTAGTCACTCAGTGTGTGAAAGGATATGGATACTGTCAACATACAGGCCTTACTTTGCATTGGTGTTCTTATGGCAGTGTTACGGAAGCTGCTTAAAGTACCAGGGCTCTTTCAGTTTTTCAGAGCTAAATAAAAATGGCCCCATCTTCCCCTCTTTAGAGTCTCTCTTCCTCAGTCTCCTCTTTAAGTTTTCCCAGTTTGACTCTCCTTCCCAGAGACTATTATAGTGAACAGAGCACCACTGGGAACAGGACGATTGGTGTCCCCTGCATCTTTTACAAGTCCCCTGCAGCTGCTGTTTCCTTATCTGTAAAAGAAAGTTGTCCCCTGGGTGACAACTGCTTTCTCTTTCAGCTTTAAAATTCTCTATTGGTCTTTACTTCTTCTGCCCACTGCTCTGCCATTTCCCTGTCCCCTACCTTAGCTATTCACCATGCGTAGTGGTTTGAAAATACTCCTCAAATAAACATGGTCTTTAGGAAACATCAGTAAATGTAGTTACTGGTCAGATACAGAGTTTAGAAGTTCTTGTTTTGGTAGTTTCTCACTTTGTTTACCTTATGCCCTAGCCACATATAGCCTGCAGCTGTATTTTATTTGGTCTGCTCGGTGATTGCTGCAAAAAAAAATCTGTAATATAATTTTATGCATCAGAGAATAAAAATGTTAAGGCTTGACATTATCTAATATTGGTGAAGGTGTAAAGAATGTTTACCTTCATACATTGTTGTGGGAATGAAATTGGTACACCTTTTTTTGGAGGGCAGTTTAGGTGTATCAGTCAGTATTTTTAGAGTATATATAAATTGGTTCAATGACTCCAGAAGCCTCTTTAAAAAACTCATATGCAAATATTAAGAGATCTATCCAAGGATGTTCATTACTGTGTTGTTTCCAATAGCAAAAACTTGGACATATCTTGTATTTCCACTAAGAAGGAAAATACTTACGGGCTCCTGGGTGGCTCAGTCGGTTAACTGTTCGACTTCGGCTCACATCATGATCTCACAGTTCGTGGGTTTGAGCCCTGCGTCAGGCTTTGTGCTGACAGCTAGCTCAAAGCCTGGAGCCTGTTTCAGATTCTGTACCTCCCCCTCTCTCTGACCCTCCCCTGCTCACACTGTCTCTCTCACTCTCAGAAGTAAATAAAAAAAATTAAAAAAATTTTTTAAAAATAAAAGAAGGAAAATTTTTAATGGGTATGTTTATCTTTTTATTTATGTATGTAAATATTCATATTTGTATACATCCATATCATACAAACATTTAACATAATAAATGAAGTTGATCTGTATGTACTAACATATTTTAAATAGAAAAGACACAGAACTGTATGTTCTCTATGACCCATTTATATATAAAGAACATAATTGTATATGTATATGTATATAACTAGATAGGAAAATGGCTATCCAGAATACCAAACTGTTAACAGTAATTACCCTCCAGAGAGAAAAGTGGTATTGAGATAGAGAAGAGGAATTTCATCTTTTACAATTTACACTTACCTATTAAATTGTTAAAAAATAATCATGTATTGTTAGTATAAAAATGAAGAAAAGGAAAAGCAAAGGAAGGATACAGAATTACTTCCTAAAGATTAAAAAAGGCAAAAAGATTAGTAAGAAATTCATCAATAGTACTAGGGGAACATTGTTTAGAGGATATTCACAAAACTTCAGGATCAGATAGGAACCATGGTTGTTTATATTTTGACCAGGGCAGCCTAGAACTTATAGTAGCAGCCCTCTCGTTCCATTTCTTTGTGTGTCCAACTCATTGGTCTTACTTGTCTGTGTTCTGCAGGTAACCCGGGACCAGATGAAGGTGTTTATACAGCAGGAATTTAAGAAAGTTCAGAAAGTGATTGCTGATGAGGAACAGAAGGCCCTTCATCTAGTGGACATCCAGGAAGCAATGGCTACCGCTCATGTGACTGAGATACTGGCAGACATCCAGTCCCACATGGATAGGTTGATGACTCAGATGGCCCAAGCGAAGGAACAACATGATACCTCTAATGAATCAGCTGAGCCAAAGGCAGAGGTAAAGGAGAGTGCCTGCAATTATTAGTAGCACGAGAAATTGGAGGAAACTGACTGCCATGTTTGTTAGCTCTGGAAATTCTCCTTTGTGGTCCCTAAACATGAGTGAATTGAAAGCTCAGATAGGGTATAAATGTTTAGATTGGTGTATAAACCAATATGGAAGTATCAGCCATTAGAGCCTGCACCCAGCAGTTGGGCATTGCAAAATATTTGTCTACCATGACTTACAGGAGTATAGTCAATAGGGCAAATACTAATCACTGTTGAGGAGGGAAGTCAGAAATCAGAGTGACAGAAGAAGGCAGTTGACAGATTCCCAGTTGTGAAATGAGCCTACAAGGAAAGTCATCATAGGGATGACAACTTGAATGAGAATATGTTAGGAAGTGGAGCATAAAGCAGGCCAGAATGAAAGGTTGTGGACTGATTTTGTGAGTAGTGGAGAGGTGCTTCAGCCTGGTTTTTATATGGTGCCAGCTGCATAAATTGGGGGCATAACTGTTGGATTACAAGAGACATGTGGCACTGGATCAAAAAAATGTGAATGAGAGGTGCCTGGGTGGCTCAGTCAGTTAAGCATCCAACTTTGGCTCAGGTCATGATCTCACGGTTCATGAGTTCGAGCCCCGCATCAGGCTCGGTGCTGACAGCTCAGAGCCTGGAGTCTGTTGGGATTCCATGTCTCTCTGTCTCCATCCCTCCTTGGCTTGTGCTCTCTCCCTCAAAAATAAATAATAAAAATTTTTTAAAAAGGTGTGAATGAAAGACACAAGGTAAATGCTGAATCACTATAGACGTTAGTCACTGTATTCATTGTTACTTTGTAACAGGCAGAAAAGGTCTTATGCATTTTACTAAACAACATATTCAGGCATTTGGAATACAATTCTAAAATAAAACTTAAGACAGCCACTTAAAAATATATTATGGAATTCATATTTCAGCACTGTTGAAAATTCTGATCAAGCTTATGTCAGAGCATAGGCTCTTCTAGAGGAAAACCTAGGGGAGTCCTGTGGACTTTACCAGGACTGCTGCTGACTCACTGAGCTTACTGCTTAGTTAGCACTCTTGCCTTGGCCTGGGAGAGTGTAGCCACAGGATAAAGCAGCTAACGGAAGATCCAGGGTATAATCCAAGAGGCAGGTGTTGTCTGAGCCAACCTGACAGAAAATATAGGAGACCATTGGACAGTTATCTGTTTCACTCATCCAAGGTTCTTGATTAATTTTCATCAGTGTGTGAAATAGATCTTGTTCTTTTCATTTTATCCTCCTCAGAATTAAGAAAGTGTGTGCCTGAGTAAGTTTCTAGATAGGAAGAGAGCACTTTATATTCAACATTTCACTTAATTCTTCTATGAGCATCCATTATCTTTGTTTTACATATGGGATATTGAGATCCAGAGAGCTGCAGCGATGCTGAGCCAGTATCAGTTAGTAGAAAATGGAGCCATGATTCAGATCGTGGTCCATCCCATCCCAGTGCCGGTGTGTTTTCCCTGCTATGTGCTGTACACCAAGTGTTCCATTTGTTCATGCAAAAAATGAAAAGAATCAGTGTCCTAACGGCTTTGCACTCCTTGGACCTTTTATAGTGTGGAGGTGCTCACTTTGTAGCTTAAACAAAAAATTTAACCAGAGTTAACTCAAGGGATCAGTGGCATAACTCTGTCCCCAATTCCCCACAATGAGACCCCCACATGTATTCTGTATTGATGAGGTTGTTTTTTTCAAAAATAAAGATTTAATTTTGAGAGATGTCCCCCTCTTTATTTTCATTTCAAATAATGAATTTAGTCCATTCCCAGCATTAACTGCCCTCTAAACACATCAGCTGCTCAGCTGAGCTATGCTTGTTAACCCCGATGGAATTACTCCTAGGGATGCAAGGCTGACAAGGCCTAAGGACCAGGCTGTGGACAGAATAAGCTGTTAAAGACAACAACAAGTAGCATTCAGCTGGCTAGGGCTCTTACAAAGAGCAGTTCTCATCTAACAGCCTCTCGTTCCAGCTAATCTGGCAACTTATTGATCAGAGCAAATCCCCAGTACGTCTCTTTCACTCAGCAGAGGAATTCTTTTCTTCCTTTTGCATGTTCTGGATTTTTTTTTAATCACCTGCATTTTGAATATGGCCAAAAGATTCTTCCCTGCCAACAGTTTATTATGAAATTTTCAAACATACAGCAAAATTAAAAGAATTCTACAGATTACACTCATATACTTCCACCTAGATTCTACTATTAACGTTTTAATATACTTTTAATATACTTTAATATACATGATATATACATAGCTATCTTTCCAGCCTTCTAGTCTTCAGTGCATCTTATTTTTTGATGCATTTAAATCAAATTGCAACTTCTGATTCTGAACAAGGTAAACATATTTCACTTTATTACTTCCAGTAATCACAGCAGAAATTCCTGAACAAAATATTTAAATCAACTACCAGAAGACTCTTAAAAGCGTGGAGAAAAGATGGTCCTGACTAGAGATCTTGGGATTTGAGGAACTACATGGCAGCAAGTTCCTTGGGATTTTTCTTGCATCTGTATATCCTGGCCTGGGTGCCCTGCAAACTGGAAATCCTAATGAGCACAGACAAGAAGAAAATCTCCAAGAAAAGCATGCTCTCTTTAGCCAGAGGACTGGGAAAAAGGGCACTTCAACTAACAAGAAACCTTTTGACCATTGTTACTGGTTCCGAAGACACACACCATGAATAATGCTGCACCCTTCCCAGCCCCTAGCGGCGCTGCAGTAGCAGAGCCACTGGAGTAAAAACCTATTTTTTATCCTCCCCTGCTTTTCCCTGGAATTTTTAGGTAAAAGTCTGGCTTCTGTCGTCACCCCTGCCTCTCTGAGTAGTCAGTGGTGCCTGTCTCCCCTGGAGCCTGTGGGTAGAACTCTTATTTCTACCCCTGCCCTGCAGCATCGGGAAGGAAATAGTATCCCTCCCCTATGGAGACTATAGATGGAGCTCTAACTCCTTCTTCCCCACCCCTACATTAACTCGACAGTATACATCCCTAACTGGGTCAGTGGGTAGAACCTTATCTTCCACTCTTAACCTGGTAGTAATGAGTTGGTGCCCCTCCTGCAGCTAGCACTGCGCAGACTGTAGCATGGAGTTTTGTCATGTGAGTGGACAGACCAAAATAACGCTGCAGAATCATTTAAACTAAATTGATGTTTGAAGCACAGTCCACTATCCTGATCTCGGACATGTGTTCTGATTCTTCTTTTTTTTTAAACCATAATTTTTATTTTTATTTTCACTTTATTTCATTTTACTTATGTTTTTATTGAAGTATAGCTGACACACAGTGTTACATTAATGTAATAGGACATATGTTTTGAATTTAAACAGGCTGCTAGAATAGATTTAAATAGGAATCAGATTCTTAAGTAGTCAAATGTTCAGGATACAGTCCAAAATCACTTATTATACCAAGAACCAATAAATCTCAACTCTGAGAAAAGACCATCCATAGGTGCCATCACCAAGATAACACAAATTTTGGAATTATCACACAAGTATTTTAAAGCCTCTATTTAATGAAAATGACTCTGAGCAAAAATACACACTCTGGAAACAAATGAAAATTAAAAATCTCAGCAAAGAAAAGATAAAGCAGGACCAAATGAAAATTTTAGAACTGAAAAATACAATAACTGACATAAAGCATTCACTGGATTGGCTCAGTGGCAAATTGGAGATAAGAGAGGAAAGAATTGGTGAATTTGAAGATATAGATCCAATCTGAACAACCAAGAAAAAAGAAAAATAATTGAAACTGAGTCCCAGTGACCTGTGGGAGAATAAAGATCTAACAAAAATGTCACCCATGGCCAATAGGCAAGCAAAAAGAATGTGGGGCTGAAAACAATTGAAATAATGGCTCAAAACTTCTAAAATTTGGTTGAAAGACATAAACCTAGAGATTTAAGAAGTTGAGTGAACCCAGGCAAGATAAACTCTCATACCCAGACACATTAAAATCAAACTAATGAAAAAGGACCAAAAAAAAAAAGCTCGAAAGCAAAGTAGCCACTGAGAAATGACAAGTTAACTAGTGGGAACAATAATTGGAATGAATGTGGTATATATAAGATATTTATATTCTGTATCTATTGAGGTGGGTGTTTTTCATTATTTTATTGTAATGGCTGATTATATTGATTGATTTGACAATATTAAATCAGCCTTGCATTTCATGATAAACTTCCTCTTGGTCATTATGTATTATCTGGGTTCAATTAAAATTTTTATGTTTATGTGCAATGAGAGATATACATCTGTAGTTTTATATTTTTATAACGTAGTCGTCAGGCTTTCATATTAGGGTTATCTGGCCTCAGAAAACAAGCTGGGAAGTATTCCCTTCTCGTCAAATTTCTGAAAGTTTATGTATGATTGATGCCATTTCTCCCTTAAATATTTGGTAGTGTTTACTAGCAAGATCATCTGTCCTGGAACTTCATAATATAAAGGTTTTTGGTAACCAATTTGATTTATTTAATATAGAGCTATTTTGATTTCATGTTTATTGAAATTTTAATTTGTGTTCTATTTAAGTTGTGTTTATTTAAATTCGTGCTATAATTTTCAAAGATTTTGTTTTCATTTAAGTTGTAGTTTTTAGTGTAAAGTTGCTCATAGTGTTTTCTTGTTTTTTTTTTTTAACTGCAGCATTTAGAATGATAACTCATTTTTCATTATTGACAACTTGTGATTTTTCCTTTTTTTCTTGATCAGTGTAATTGCTATTAATCTTGTTAGTCTTAAAGAACTTTTTGATTTGCTAATTTTATGAATCATTGATTTTACTGTGTTTTTAAGTCAGCTTTCAAAGCTATACATTTCTCTCTAAGCACTGCTTTAGTTGAATCATAAGCTTTGGCTATGTCCTATTTTCAGTATCATTCAGTTTGACATATTTTCATTTACCATATGATTTCTTTTATTTACTCATTGATTATTTATAAATGTCTAGTTTAGTTTCCAAATACTAGGGATTTTCCTATATGTCATACTGTTGTTATTTTCTAATTTTTTCCATTGTGATGATCAGAGAACATGTTCTGAATGATTTCAGGCTTTTAAGATTTATTGAGACTTGTTTTGTGGCCCAGCACATGGTCTATCTTGGTAAATGCATATGTGCACGTATTTCGTAGTTTGGGGTATAGTGTTCTATTAAATAACAATTAGAATTCAGATAATTTATGTTTTTACTGATTTTATGTCTAGTTCTAAGGATGATTAAGGAATTATATATCTCTTTATCAACTTTTTTAGATGTTTTGAAAGTCTCTTTAAGCAAATACATGCTTACGATTGTTATGTCTTTCTAATGAATAGACCTTTAATCATTATAAAAAGTCCCTCTTTTTCTCTCATAATACTCTTTGTCTTCATGTCTATTTTATCTAACATTAATCGAGCTGATCCAGTCCTCTGCTTACTGTTATACGTGGTATATTTCTATTCATTTGTTTTTGGTCTATCTTTTGTTAAAAGTGTGTTTCTCTTAGGCAATGTATGGCTAAGTCTTATTCTTTTATCTTCCAGATAATCTCTGCCTTTTAATTGAAGTGTGCAGCCCATTAACATTTAATGGCATTATTAACATGGTTGAATTTAGGTCAGCGATGATTTGTTTTCTGTTTATTCCTCTTGTTTTTTTCTGCCTTCTTTTGGATTTTTGGAACTGTTATTTGAATTCCACTTTAATATACTTTTTGGCCTTTTAGCTCTATTCTTATTTTGTAGTGGTGTCAATGGGGGTTATAATATATATATTGTGATTTATGTAATATATGTTTTATATATATATCCTTAAACTTTCTATTTAAAATTAATATAATACTACTTCCCATAAGATGTAGATATCTTGAAACTGTATAGGCCAATTAATTATCTTTTTAATGTCCTTTATGTTATAGTTGTCATATGTATAAAATCTCTGTTAAAAACAGTACATGGCAGTTATAATTTTATATCAAACAGCCATACGCTTCTAAAGATGTTAAGGAAAACATGGGCACATCAGTGACCCAATCGACTTGGTTTCAGCTCAGGTCATGATCCCAGGATTGTGGGATCAAGCCCCATATTGGAGTCCGTGCTGAGCATGGAGCCTGCTTGGGATTCTCTCCCTCTCCCTCCCTCCCTCTGTGTCTCTCTTTCTCTCTCTCTCTCCCCCCTCCCCCCTTCTGCCACCTNTTTAAGCAAGTTTGTGATAATAGTTGCATAACTATAAATTTAAAATCATTGAATATACACTTAAAACAGGTAATTTTATGGTATGATAAATTACACGTCAATAAAGCTGTTAAAAACAAAAGATTGTAAATATTCCACCTACTCAAGTGCTATTTGCCTTTGATTTATGAAGATTATTTTAAAACCATTCCATTAACACAGTGTGCCTGTTTTAAGAAATCTTCAGTAGGATCAATTTGATTAGGTGAAGTAGAATCACAGAGCTTCTGGTTGCAGAAGTCCAGAGATTACAGGTTTCCTAATGACATTTCTTTTTTTTTTTTTTTTAATAGTTTATTGTCAAATTAGTTTCCACATAACACTCAGTGCTCATCCCCACAAGTGTCCTCCTCCATGCCCATCCCCCCCTCCCCCCACATCCATCAGTCCTCAGTTTTTGTCAGCATTCAAGAGTCTCTCATGGTTTGCCTCTCTCCCTTTCCCCCACCATTTCCGCCCTTCTTCTCCCCCTTGTTCCTCCGTCAAGTTCCTCCTAATCCTCCTATACGTGCAAACATACGATATTTGTCCTTCTCTGCCTGACTTATTTCGCTCAGCATAACACCCTCAAGGTCCATCCATGTTGCTACACATGGCCAGATTTCATTGTTTCTCATTGCCAATGACATTTCTTTTTAAAACTGCATTTCTAATAAATCATTTGGGTCCTCTTATAGAATATAGGGTACGGGAGGAGTTTCCGTCCCACTCCTATAGTTCTAATGGGATGTGCTCTTTCCCCTCTTCAAATAACTAACTAATTTCCTTCTTAATCACTATAGAATAGTAAAAACTTATAGAGAAGAAAATAAATTAGTAGTTATCAATGGATATTTTTTCTTTTTCTCTTCTTTTTTTGTGTGTTTCTCCCCCAGCTTTATTGAGATGAAATAGACATATATGTAAGTTTCAGGTGTACAGTGTCATGATTTAATACATGTATATATTGCAGAATGGTTACCACAATAAAGTTGGTTAACATATTCATCCCCTCATGCTATTTTTTCTTAACAGTATATTATTAGAAATCCTTCATAAACATAATGTTTGAATCTTGAATCAATGATACAAACTTAACTTTTACTTAATTTTAGGTTACTTCTGACTTCTCACTACCAATTATTACATCACAGGGCATAAGTCATAAGTAATTACTGAGTCAAAAGTATGGGCATTTTTAGGCTCTTGTACATATTTGTAAACTGTCCACAGAACAGTTATATCAGGGTACATTTTCATCACCATTCATCTCATTTTTGGGCCTGAATGTTATAAACCTATTTGCCAAAGTCAAGTACTAAAAAAATGGTGTATCTTTATTTTATTTGCACGTCATGAGCACTCCCATCTTTTGTCTAGTTTTGAGAGAAGATGGATGTACTCATGATGTTCAAATAAAACTGTCTAGTTTTGAGAGAAGAGTACTGAGCTACGTGAGATAATTTTAGGAAAAGCTCAAATGAACAAATAACTAAAAATGATATGTTCATACCCTAAACATTGATTTTAAACTTGAAATGAGGTCTGTTTATTTCTTTGATTGTGAGTTAAGATCTTCTCTTTGAGAATATGGGTTTGTCGTTTGGAATAGAAAGTCATGTTCCTGGCATAAACCACATCCACACTGTACTGTTTATAAGGTCCAATTTCAGGATAACATTTGAAGCAAGCTGAATGTAGAATTCTAGACTTTTATATTTTATTTCTTCTAATATTTTATATGTGTCTCACTTACATCAAAGTTGACAGCAGTTTTTAAGTAACTCATCTTCATTCAACTTAGTTTTCATGGGGGCAACAGTACTCTCCTTCAGTCACTTTTTGTTATTTAGTAAAATGTGTTGTCATCATTACAAGTTCAACCGCCATAAACAGGACATAAATTTGCTTGATTCTTGGTGAACATACATTTCCACTGGTGGAAGTAGAAACAAAAGGTGGTAGATACTAGAAAGTAGCTGACCAGCCAAGAACATACAGGATATTTGATGGAGGGATTGGAGAGCACTGCTTAATCTAACAAGTCATTCACATAGAAGCTGTTGTTTAGCAAACTCTCAATTCTAATACTCTCTGGCACCAAAATTCACTCGCCATGGGGGTAGAAATTAATCTTAATTCCTATTTATATCTTGCCTTCCCTCCTTTTGATTCTTGAATAATTATTATGTGCCTCATGCTGTGTTAGGTGCAGTGAATGAAGAGATTAACAATACACAGTTTTTGTCTCAAGGAGTTGAAATCTAAAGAGGGAGCAACTGTATGGTACCGTCACTGTTGGCTTTCTGCTGGAAGGACCAGCCCAGAAGTATGAGCCATACAGATGTGGAGGACACAGTTAGAATGACCTCACTCAATCTGTCAGTGAGGAAAAATTTCCCAGTGAGGCTTGATCTTCAAGGGTGGATAGGAATTAGGTGTTCAGAATAGGAGCGACTAGCATGCACACCCTTACATGGAAGATTAGCAAACTTCTGGGTGTCTGCTGACCTATTAAAAATTGCCGTGTGTGTGTGTGTGTGTGTGTGTGTGTGTGTGTTCTTTCATTTGTTCATTCCTTGCACAGTTGAAACTCACCTGGTCTTCCCCCATGCTTTGTGAGTGATTCTTGCTTCTGAGAAGCAGCAGAAATGAGTGAATGTAAAAGCAGTCTTGTGCCGCATCTTCTCTGTGCTTCCCCACTCTCCCTAGAGATGTTATTAATCAGTTCAGGGAAACTACAGTAATGGGCACCATTTGTCAAACATTTATAATGTACCAGACATTTGCTTAGTGTTCTGCGTGTTTTCTCATTTATTTTAACCCGTATTGCCACCCTGTGAGGTAAGAATTAGGATCTCCATGTGTAGAGCAGGGAATGGAACCTTGGAAGTTAAGGCAAATTGCCAAAAGCCTTACTGTTGGGATTGACGAGCCTGGGTTTGAGACCAGGTTTCTCTTAAGAAAGCCCATCTCGTAACTGCTACACCAGGATATAGGCTTGTGAGGAGGACTCCCTCTAAATAACGGGAGAAACTTTGGCTACTTTTTTCCAAATGATTCTCCCAGACAATTATGTTTGAACATCCAAAGATAATTGAAAAATTATGTCGAGGTTTAATTAAGTCATTGATAGTTATGTAACTCATATTAAGTTTAAATTCTATGAATTTTCTTCTTACCAGATTATAGTTCCCATAAGACGTTCCAGTCGATCATAATGCAAAGAAATCTTCTGCCATCCTTATGCCCTCTGTTCACTGCTCGCCCCACTTCTCTCTTGTTAGCATGGGGATGATGAGCGCCCGACCAAGACTGCAAATCCGAAGCAGTCTGCTAAAAATGCCCTCCTTATCCAGCCTCCAGTGTATAATCTGACTTACATCACCTGTCTGGCTATAGCTGTCCTTTTCGGCCTGTGCCTGGCAATCCCCCTTTACCTCAGTTGCACTCCCAACCTTCCCGTCCTCCACCCCCCTCCCTTGCCCAAAACACACACAAACACAGCCCCATTCTCTAGTTACATTAAACTCAAAGTTCCTTAAAAATACTTTTTTTAAATTGCTGTGCCTTTGTTTGTGCTAGTGTGGTGCCCTTCCCACTCATCTTCTGCGGTCGACCTGGGAAATCCTGCTTATCCTCAAGGGCCAATATAAATGTCACCTTCTCTGTGAAGCCCTCCCTACCCCCTTCCTCAGAAGAGACAGTGTTTGTCACCTCCCTTCTAACTCATAGAACATTCTGTTTATTTCTTTGGTAGAGCCCTTGACACAGTTTATTTTCTGTCTCTTTCTGTCTGCTTCCCCTGCTCCTGAATGGGAGCTCTTAGGTTGGATCGTTATTTATCTTTAACTCTCAATGCCCACATGTAGTAGTTTCTTAATTGTTACTGAACTTGATAACCTTGATTAAGTGCATCCTATCTCTTGATGCTTGATGTTTATACATATATATTACCCCCATTGAATTCTCACACCCCATGTATATTGTATTACCCCTGTTTTACAAAGTAGGAACCCAGAGTTAAGTGAGACAAAGTAACTTGACCAGGGTGAAATAAGTGGATGAGTCAAGATTTGAGAGTGTCTGACTCCAGAGTTCATTTCTTTATACCAACAAAAAGAATCAATCTGATAAGTTCCCCAGGGAGTTAACCAACAACTAGGAGATAGATTCTCTATTGAGACCAACTCTGATGGCTAAAGAGAAGCATGTAAAGTACCCTGTCACCAAAAGGATGAGGTCCCTTGGAAAAGATTTGACAGTCATATGATAAGTTTTATTTGAGGGACACCTGGGTGGCTCAGTCGGTTAAGCATCTGACTTTGGCTCAGTCGATCTCACTGTCTATGTCTCGGTCCAGGCTCCAGCCCCTAGAGCCTGCTTCAGATTCTGTCTCCCTTTCTTTCTGCCCCTCCCCTGCTCACTCTCTGTCTCTGTCTCTCCAAATAAAATAAAGACATAAAAAAAATTAAAGAATAAAAATTTTATTTGATCACAAGAAGAGGCTCAAAGGACTCTGTTCTGGTCGCTGGTAAAGTTAGGTTCAGAGACTGCAGTACCTGGACAAATAACCCTCACATACTGTTTTTGCAGACAGCAATGAGAAAAAGAGAAAAGCCAGTGTTGGGCTGAAGGATGTTGTGGTTCATCAAATGCCAGAGCTACCCTTTTACAAAGGAGAAGACCAAAGGTCGGATTCATTAATTAACTTGCCCGAGGGCACATTGCTAATAAATAACAGAGCTTGGCCTAGAATCCCAATTTTCTGAGTCTTTTCTACCATAGTGTGCTCTATATTAGAGTTGCTATGTTCATGTTTGGAGAAAAAATGCTGGACCATGGCAGAAATGAGTCGTTGAAGGAAACAGCTTGATGCCTTTGGAGCTGGTCAGCTTTTGCCTAAGACCTGGTGCTATTTTTGGGCTCTCGGTTGGCTCAGAACTAAATACTGTCAGCCATACAAATAAAAAGGCAAGGCTATTATTTGGGCCTCCTAGGTCTGTGCATTCACTTATCTGCTTGCAAGGGCAAATTATCAGCTCGTCTCCGCTGGGCAGTTCGAGCATAGGATTATATTAGCCCTTGTCTTAGCCCTTGGACATCTACTGGTGTGTCTCTGTTAAAATAAATGCACAAACTGTGTGTGTCCAGGTTGCCAGAGGAGAGGGAAAAGAGAGAAATCTAAATCTGTCTCCACCAATGCCGATTTCTAATGCTGTGTCTTTCTGTTTCTTTTCAGGGTGACGAGGAAGGACCCAGGTAAGATCACATTATTGCTGCTTGCCTATTCTCAGAAATGAAGGAGAGTGACATTTGTGGCCTTTTAATGCCCCATGAAATATGGACAGCCAAAGAACAGCACAGAAAAGGGATCAACATCTTAAGCCAGGGCTTTGAAGATCTTATTTTGTAAGACTCCCATCTCCCTCCCTATCTATGCCATTTCCTGCCTGTAGCCTTCAGATAAAGGTAGACTTTAAAGTATGTAATGACAGTAACTTCAGAATACCTTGTTAAGAAGGGTCGGCACTATATTTGAATGGTAATTAGGCTATCAGGTGGACTGCCTAGATAAACTTTTGCATTGTTCTTTCTTGATTGGAATTGGATTGCTTTTTTTTTTTTTTTAATGGGCTCTGGATCCAATATTCTTTATTTCTGACGTATAACATCTTTGTGTCCGACTGTAGACACCTATACCATGAATCCTATGATATTACGGAACTTTGTTTAGAAAAAAAAAGATCTTTCTACTTCTGTATCACCACATGAGATTTGAAAGCGTGTTTCATTATTGCCTCAGCCTTGCAGTAAATCTGGAATTGGTTTACTTACCTCTGCTGTCCTGCTGCTCAGATGGTGAGAACGGGCTCTCAGAAATGCTGCAACTTTGCCATCAACACAATCAAGGAGCTTTTGCGCAAAGTAAAACACTATGTCCAGATGGGTCCCCTGTGTCACATAGGATCAACAAGGACTGTTAAGGCTAGGGGATAGCAGTAAGTTCATTTAGGCTGCTGCTATGCTAGCCTTAGTTCTAGAAGAAGTGCCCCTTTTTTCAAAAGAGCTTTTAAGTAGAATTCCAATGTACAAACCTAGGGTTCCTCAGAACTCAGTTTGAAAATCACTTATCTAGTTCAGATTTCTCATTGAAAGAGCCTAAATGACTTGTCCAAGGTCCCTTCCTGGAACCAGCATTCGGTCCTTTCTTGGTTTCGTTTACAAACCAACATACAAAGTTTCTTCTTTTTTCTTGTTCCATCCCCACATCCTGAGCCTCTTCCTTGGTGCCATGTTGCCCCACATCTGTCTCTCCTGGTGCTTGGAAACTGTGGTTCTCAGCCTAGATCTGTTTGTCTACTGTGGCCAAAGCCACAGGTGCCCTGGCTTTAAAACTGCAGAGCCTCCAGGAGTTTCTTCAAATTCCTCTTCCAGTCGTTCATTCTCAGAAACAGACTCCCTCTGTGTTGTGGTTCATTTATTTCCTCCCTCCCTCCCTGCCTCTCCCCTTACCTCCTCCCCTCTCTTTCTTTTCTTATGACCTACTATGTGTCAGGCACTGTGCTGTATCCTGGGTATTCAGTAACAACTAAGACAGACGTGGTTCCTGTCCTTGTGGGAGAAACAAGCATATAATCGGGCCCTTATACTGTAGGAGAAGTGCTAGGATTAAGGGAAGTTTAGGCTGCTTTAGGGAAGCTCCCAAGTCAGTCTTGGAGGATAAGGGAAGGCTTTCCAGAAAAGTTTCCAAATAAACAGAGTTCTGAAAGATGAGAAGGCAGGCAAAGGAGGAGGAGGGGGTAGGGTTGTTCTAGGTAGAGGGAGCAGTTTGTGGAAAAGCTCTAGACAAGAGAACGGTGGAGGAAAGAAAGCGGAATCCAGATCATTTAGGGCCTTAGAGGCCTCCTAAGGTATTTGAGCACTAGCTTGCAAGCTGTGGGAAAGCATTAAAGAATTGTAAATGGGAATTGACCTGAATAGATTTGCATTTTGGAAGTCCCCCTTGCATGCCCGAATTGGAAGTGGATTAACACCAGAGCCTGGGAGACTGGTTAGACTAGAGTCTTGAGATAGGAGCCTAAATCCCCATCTTCCCTGGTTATTGACCAGGTTTCTACCATTTTGCATAGACCTCTGGTTTCAACAGACTCTAAATTATCTCCTTGGCACTCCATATCTCCTACTCTCAAGGCCAGCTCTAGCTCCTTAAAATCCAGGCCGAGTTCAGCCCTGGACCTTCTTCGTCCCCAGAAAGAGCATTCAGACAAGACCAATATAATGAAAATACCTTAGCAGAGGTGATATGGATTGGAGGAGCCTGATTAGGGTGAACACACTCATCTTGTCATGATGGCTACATGTCAGAGTCATGTTGAAGAGAATGCAAGGACCTTATGAGGAGATTAACTCACTTCAGGTATACTATTTAGTGTAAGATACTGGTTGTAGAGTTTAATTGCAGGTACCTTCATGTCATTTTGACAAGATAGTCATGAAGCATAGTTTGTTTACTAGCAACCAGATGTCAAGCTGTCTCCCTTAAGCCAGTCTGTCACGGATGTTGTGGTTCTGTTGGACCAGGACTTGACAGAACCCTTTTGTGGTGCCATGAGCACTTGCACAACATGTTCTGATTTGGCAGAAAGAGGAAAGGGGAGTCAAGTTTTCTTTTTAAACTTAAATTTATACCTGTTGGTTCCGTTCAGCTTGTGTTAAACTACCATTTGTCTCAGTTAATTCCAATTAACACTTCAGGGCAGATTGCCTTTGATCTGAAATTTCTCTCATTTATGATATACACTTTACCACCCCAATGAGCCAAACGGAGTCTTGTTCCAAAGGATTCTGTGCTGCTGGCAGTATTAAATGAGAGTTTGATGTGTGAGGGACGTAGAGAGGAAGTGCGGGTCTGCCTCTATAGGGGCCGGAAGAGGAATGAACCGGAGGCTCTGTGCAGGCTCCTTGGATGATTATACCTGTGTCTCCTTTGCTGGCATTCTTTCCATACAACCACTGTCTGTCTGCACGTAAGTCGGGCTGCTCTCCACAGTGGGAGCGACAAAGGAGGTTTCCTGTCTCCTGTTGAAACCGATCTGTCACAGGGCTGTGTGTGCCCCATCTCGGCTGGGGTCTCCCTGCCTTCTTTCCTTTCCATTCTGACTCCCCAAGCCATTTGACATGACATGTCTCAATATTGTGCTTTTGCTCCTAACAGTTCTTTGCCCTGAATTTTATTGTGTAGTTGTCCTGCTAATTAATAACAATAATAAGCGTAGCTGTCGCTTATCGAAGGTTTACTGTGTACAGCGTTTTATATATATCCTCATTTAATCCTCATGTAAAGTCTCTGATGTGATTATTATCTCACTTGTAAAATGAGGAGATTAATGCTCAGAAGGGTGAACTTGCCCTAGATCACAGAGGGAGTAAGGTGCAGAGCTAAGGTGTGAATCCAGTCTGGCTTCGGGGTGCATGGCCTCTGCCGCCATTTGGACCATCTGCCCCCATCCAACAGCGCCCTGCTTTCCTACCTGAGAGCTGTGGAAGCCGGGAGGCTAGCCGCACACGCCTCAGACGGTCCCTCTGCTCCCGTTCTCTGACCAGGGACGGCTTCCTCGCTTTGACACTGAATTGCTGCGGCCTGTTTTCTGCAAGCTACCTCTCTTCTCCTCAGCCTCTGTCATTCTAAAGGGATATCTCTTCATCTCACCCACCCTTTCAGGGTCAGCAGCAAAACGGGCCCTTTCAGACTCCCTGGGGAGCAGGCAGCCAGGCCTTCCTCTCCCCACCCCCCCCCAGAATTCCCTGCCTGTTGCCCCTGCATCTGGCGGTCTACTCCTCAGATCCGTGCTACAGCTACATGGATGGTGAGGACCCTTGGGGGGCATGGAGGAGCGAAAGTCTCATGTGTACAACATGGATGGTAACCACCGTGGAGTCATCTTTTAAGAGGGTGTCTTTGAAGCCCAGAGTGATTTTTTTTTTTTCAAGCAAAAAAAGCAATTTACACTTTTGGCAGCAATTTTCTGTCTTCTGTGTGCTATTACGGGAGATCTTGTGTTCACTCCCTCACAGATCAGCTCCTCAGCTGCTGCTGGAGCCCGCTGAGAAGTAATGTATATTCCCGGAGAGGAGGTGGCAATAGATGCTGCTCCCTCAAAGCTGCTTTCTAGTGGGAGGAAGTCAGAGAGGGAAGGACCCCGAAACTCCTGTGCTCGGAGGACAGAGGAGCAAGATCAATATTAAATCTGGATTTGCTATTGAGATGTTCTGTGATATTTTTTTTTAACTTAGGGGAAAATGGCTTTTTAATAGTAACAGCCATATCTGGGACTTGTGTGGAATTTGTCATCTTCAGAGCTGGCTCTTCTTCAGGCAAAAAGCTCCTGCTGAGATCCGTGTGAATCTGACCCATGCTGGTTCTGTGATCAAACAGGCAGTGAGCTCTGAAGGAGTAGGAGCTCAGGGAGAGTCAGCAGACCTGCCTTCTATTCTTGGTCTTCCTGAGACTGACCATGTGACCTTGGGCTAGTCATTCAACCTCGTTTCCTCCATGTCATCTGTTTTTATTTCTCTGTAAACACTCGCCTTTCCCCTTCTCCCCACCCCGTTTTTTGGGGGATGTTGTTGTGTGAAGCAATACAGTCTTCTATCACATATGGAGTGGAAAGAATCTGTTTCATATAGAGTCTATAATTTAGTAGATTTAAAAAAACTCTTCTCAATTTTGTTTCTTTAAACATTTTCTTCGGGCTGTATACAAGGTACTCTCCCTCACCCCCAAAATAGTAACCATATATTCTTAGACATGACATCTTTCCTCTGACAACTTAGTTTGTAGAGATAAAAGGAACTCAGTCAGTGATACACTTAGGTTTCTTTTGTCCTCTGATTGCAAATTCATGATTTGGTTTTTGCTTTGTCTTCATTTTGGAAGACCTAGCTAGAAGCCAAAGAAAATGGCTCAGATACTTGAGATGTGGGATGGAGTGATCAAGGCTGTTTACTATACAGAAGTGGGGTCCTAGCATCTAAGCTGGCCTTCTGAATAGAGAATCTCTGGACTATTGCATTCCCTGTCACAGAGCCTGAGTTGACTTTGCTTTCCCCTGCTGAGGTGGATTGTTCATCCCCTGCTCGCCAAGGTGAGGCATGGAGCTCTGCTCTGTGTCATGCTGCCTCTGGGTAATAAAAGCAAAACTCCCTTGCTAACATAATTGATTTTCAGATACACACCCATGATAGTGACTTTAATAGTGACTTTATTTTATCTTACGCATATTGGTATGTAACCAGAGAATCCAGGCACAGCTGGAAAGTTTAGCCAGGGTACCTCTAGTTTACCTCCATCTGCCTCACATTGGAAATGCTGGCCAGGAACAGCTGCCTGCCTCTTCTGGCTGCGTAATGCTGGCAACAGGAGCCTCAGTAGAAAGGGGCTCAGGTATCCCTTTGCACGCTGTGATTTTATTCCAAACATTTACATGTGTTACCTCATTTATTTCTTGTATCAGTCCTCCTAGGTGGCTAATACAGTATCCAGAGCTGCAGAGAGGTTATACATACGTGAGGTGGCACAGCTGAAAAGTGGTAGAACTGGCATTCAGACTCCAGTAGTTTGACTCGAGCATGCGGACGCTGAACCACTGCAGTCATGGCGCTCTGTAATAAGTATGTGGGGTGTCAAGTAGTTACAGTCAACGCAGAACGGAGAATCAGAAAAGATGGCATTTGTGCTGGACTTCGAAGATGGTTAGGGGTAGGCTTTTCCAGGTGGAGAGGATAGAAAGGCCATCCAACCGAGGGACCAGTGTGTCTCAAGGCTCAGAGGAAAAACACAGGTGCTGTGTGGGGAATGGTGAGCCACTGCTTGGCCGGACTGTGGCGGGAGGAGGGGCTAAATATGGGTGGGTTCACTTTAGGGAGGGTCTTGTGTGCTGTGCTGAGGGCCAGAAGGTTTGTACTACTGCTTTGCCCTTTGTAGAAGCTGACAGACTTCTAAATCTTGCGGGTCTCTTCCTGCAGTTGTATCTCATGATTTTTTATGGGTAAATTGTTTGCTCTCTTGTGCCTCAGTTTCCCCATCAAAATAGCACACCCTGTTATCCTTAAAGACAAGTATGCTGTGAAGCATTGCAACTGTTCTTTTGAGTTTCTTTTTTTAGATGGAAAAACAAGCAGCTGAGCTAAAGTAGCTGAAGAGGGAAATTGTTTGTTTGATTTGTATCTTATAACCCTATTTTGACAGCTCCTGCCTTCCTCAAACTTAAAATCAGGTTTGGAAAGTAGTTATCTAGCTCCACATTGATAGAGAAAATGAATACTAAAGCCCCAACATTTTCCAAACAGATCTAAGACTAAAGATATTTTTTAAAACCCAGTCAAAGAATTAAATCGATGTCACATTTGTGCCTCGGTTAGATCCAGTGCTGAAGAGTGTGGCTGGAGTCTAATTATCTTCTTCCATATTTGTCTTCAGAGTCATTTTGGACCGGCTTTAAACGTAAGCTGTTTGAGGAAGTCACTAAACTCCAGTCTGCATTTTAGGAATAGCTAAATTGGACGTCATTGCTTGTGCCCCCTCCCCTGGGGCAGCCACAACAAAATTGTTGCTCATGGTGTCTTTTTCATTTTAGGACAAACCTGCTAGGCTCTAGCATCTTCTACTTCCTCCCAGTGAGAGTCACGCAAGAGGTCAATAATTCCATTTTCCCAATAGCTTACAAGGATCCTTCCTTTTTTTTGTAGCCACGTGTGCCTGAACTGCATTCACCTCTTTACCCAGAAGCCCACAGCATCCGTAACAGATGCTGGGAGCAGGAACTGGTGTGTTTTTGTGATTTCCTTTGTTGCTCTTTCTTTTCTCCTTTAAAGATGATGTGAAGAGTCAATAAGCATAGTCTTCTTTAAAACTAGAACCCAGGGAGGTAGCTTCAGAACATTAAGAAAGGTGGCCAAAGGCCAAGATGAAACTTGGGCACCCTAAGTGGTGAGGTCTTTGCCAAGGACCAGTGTTCATATACGTGCCTTTTTGGACCTAGGACCTAACTATTAGTGTATGTATGTTCATAAAAGAAATACTTCCTTAGCCACAAGCAGGGGTTTCAGGGAAGAAAAGCACCTTCTTCTATAAATATCTCATTCCCTCCCACTCCTTAGCACCACTACCGGTTGTTCCCCGTAGGTTGTAGCGTGGTTGTAAAATGCATTTTGTTTCCTTGGTGAGTACATGTGGCCTTCCCCTCTGGTCCCGTCAGTTCTATTTTTTTATTTTAATTTATTTATTGCTGAAAGAGAGAGAGACAGCATGAGCAGGGGAGGGTCAGAGAGAGAGGGAGACACAGAATGTGAAACAGGCTCCAGGCTCTGAGCTGGCTGTCAGCACAGAGCCCGACGCGGGGCTCGAACCCATGAACCGTGAGATCATGCCCTGGGCTGAAGTCAGACACTCAACCGACTGAGCCACCCAGGTGCCCCCGTCAGTTCTATTTAAAGGAGCGTGAAGGAGGGCGCTTGTGGGGATGAGCACTGGGTGTTATATGGAAACCAACTTGACAATAAAATATTTAAAAAAAAAAAAAAAGTTTTATAAATAAATAAAGGAGAGTGAGATTGAGCCTGAGGAACACAGGTCAGAGAAAGCAAGCCTGCAGGAATTGCCCCGAAGGTGGGAGAGAAGCGTCTCTCAGCTGCCCCCTGGCTGCATGGGGCGGGGGGCTGGGGCCCCCACACCTGAACAGGTGCTACCACCGTAGGACCAGGGAGAGCCTGCCACGCTGCCCGCCCTGCCTGCCTTCCACACTTGTCCAGGACTAACGGCGATTCAGCAGCTGCAGGGCGACTGTTTCTGTGCTGAGCGTCAGACAGCAGCTAGGTCCACACAGAGCACTCCGAGCTTTAAACCAGTG
The DNA here is from genome assembly GCF_008692635.1 of Crocuta crocuta. Taxonomy (NCBI): domain Eukaryota; kingdom Metazoa; phylum Chordata; class Mammalia; order Carnivora; family Hyaenidae; genus Crocuta; species Crocuta crocuta. Next base: position 1,722,535 of record NW_027532182.1, read on the forward strand.
CTGTGAGGTAGAGTATTCCGTTCTTTTTACGGAGGAGGAAAGTGCTCCTGTAAGAAGTTAACGTGAGTAAACCGTGATCACACCATCAGAAAGTGAGTCCATCAGGATTGGAACCCAGATCTGTCAGGCTTAAAATTCTGTGCTTTCAACCACTGCACCAGACTGCCTTTCTCAGGAGATGCAAGATTGCTATCTTCCAACATCTTGACTGGGAGTAAGTGACAAGGCTGCAAGGATTTGGCATTTTTATCAGAAAAATTTTTCATTTTCTTTGTTGAATGGCAGCAAGCATTTTGCCTGAGATGGAAGTTGAGGTAGAGCTTGCCAGGAAACTGCCTGAGGGGGAGCGAACCAGAACTTCTCTCCCCAGACAGGTAAACACGAGTTTACTCCCTGGCTTTTGTGGAGCCAGCAACTGCCATCGCCTCTTCTAAAAGAGCCACTGTTCACCCAGTGGCAGGTGCAGGCCAACTGTTGTCATGGCAACGGCAGGAGAGGCGAGCATGTTTAATTCCAGAACTGATAATTAACTGGGGGGTGGGGAGGGGGGTAAGGAGAGAAATGGGGGGGATAATTGTTTCAGGAGGGAAAACTTAGCTATTACCAGCAAGCTGCATAGATGAAAAGGCCAAGCACAGACGCCCCTAGAATTCAGTGTCCATCCTCTCTGGTTAAGAAGTTTTGAGACACTGAAATGAAGGGTCAAGTCCCCAGCCAACCAAGACACTTTAAGGAACCAGATGAGGAAAGAAGAATGTTACATAGGCCGGGAAAAGAGATGCAGGGGGTCAGATGAATGACTACCCTAAATGACAGCACTCATCCAGAAGCAATCCAGAAGTGCTGTCTAAGCTCTGCGGGAAGAATTCATGCTTGGGGAGAGAACAGGGCCTGAAAGCACACTTGGTCTGAGTTTGTACTTCTGTGTGTGGAATGAGGGAGAGTGGCTTAATAGAGAGTGAAAGGAAGACTTGTGGAGACAAGGCACTTGTTGAGGCACTTGATCATCGTGGCTGTTAGTCTCTAAGCCCTCCGAGATTGTAATATTGAAAGTAAGCTAAACATTCCATGTGGATTATGCATCTCGTTTAATCCTTACAGTAGCCTAGCATGAAGGTGTTTCCTATTCTCATGTCAGACTTGATCTATTCAGTACCTTGCCCAAGGTCACAGAGCTGGTAAGTCACTGTCCTGAATCCTATTGTCCTATTGATTTGTAGTTATAAAATAAAACCTATATTACTCTATGGGGAAGAATCAGACTTAAGTAGATATGAACAATTTACAGTAGAAAAGGAAAATTATATATATATGTGTGTGTGTGTATTTTAGTGGGCGTAAGGTAAGCTACAAAATAAGAATTACTGAATGAGAAATATTAGAGAATGTCCTGTCATGCTTCTGAGGTCTGTCACACTCCTAGCTCACAGATTACCCTGTGTCTCCAGTTCTGACCAGGGGAATAAGTGTGAATCAGGGTTCTTTCCTATCTTGTTCTATTTTTTTAAGTTTATTTATTTATTTATTTATTTTACAAATGTGGGACTCGAACTCATGATCAAGAGTTGCATGCTCTTCTGACTGAGGCAGCCAGGCACCCCAGTGATGTATTTTTTTTTTTTTTTGAGAGAGCACACGCACACACGCACAGGTGGGGGAGGGGCAGAGTCAGAGGGAGAGACTGAGAATCTGAAGCAGACTCCACACCCAGTGCAGAGCCCAGTGCAGGGCTTGATCTCACAACTAAGATCATGACCTGAGGTGAAATCAGAAGTTGGACGCTTAACCAGCTGAGCTACCCAGGTGCCCACCTAATGATGTATCTTAACCAACCTTCCTTGGTTTATGTATTTTTCACTGGGAAAAAATGTCATAGTGTGTAGCAAGACTTTCCTGTTTCCTCCGTGTGTGTGTGTGTGTGAGAGAGAGAGAGAGAGAGAGAGAGATGGGGGTGGGTGGAGAGGGCGAAAGGACCAGGGAGAGAGAAATGTCACTTTAAAATGATGAGTCTCAGGGGCACCTGGCTGGCTTAGTTGGTAGAGTGTACAACTCTGGATCTTGGTTGTGAGTTTGAGCCCCACATTGGGTGTAGACATTACTTAAAAAACAACCAAAGTGATGAATCTCAGTGGAAAGAGAAACATAGCATTTATCCAGCAGCATCGGCAGAGCACCTACTTTCTTCCAGGTACTGTCTTTGGTGCTAGGAGTACAGCTGTCAACAAAACATTCAAGGTCCATGTCCTCAATGAGGCTATATCCTAGTTATATCAAGTAAGGAGTGAGAAGTGAAAGTGGTATATAATTTAACAACACATTTTAAAGAAATCCATTAGCTCCTCTCCTAAAACCAACTATAGGAAATAAAACTTGTCTAGTCCTTCTGGCTGGGAGGAAAATATGTAGAAAGTAGAATAAAAGAGAAGCATAGGTTGATAATCACTACTTAAAACTATGAGCTTCCCCTCGATTTTCCAGAAGTTCGACAAACTCTAAAAGGTTAATGTTGCCTTTGTAAGTGAAACAATTAATATCAAAATTTGGGAATTCAACTGACACAATAATTATGCTGGAAAATGTAATTTTGCCTGCATAATAGAGGTGGGATTATTTCAAGGAGATCTCATTAATGTGCTGCTCATCAACAAAGAGCAGTGTAACCTTTCTCTTATTAGATTAGTACAGGGTCATGATGCAAAAGGCTGTGGGAACAATTCTCAATCTTTTGTTCTAAGAAAATAAATTAAGCACTGTCTAGAAGTCTAGATATGGAAATTGAAATCATTGAAGACAGAAAAACAGTGTGACCACTCATACTGAAATCAACATAACCTTCTTTCCTTTCTGTAAGTTTTATTCCTTTATCCATTTATTTAACAGATTTTACCAAGTGTCTACTATGTACCAGGCATTGCTAGATGTTGGAGCTATAGTAGAAGTCAAAACCAAAAACAGCCCTTGTTTACATATAGTGATCAGTCTCTCCTCCACATTTCAGGGGCATACATCTGTTCTGTCTGCTCAGCTCTCTGCAAGCTTAAAGAATCAGCAGCTCATTAAAAAAATGCATGTCATGTGCAATTGTAAATGGAAATCCCCCAATGCCAGGCTTCCCAGATATAGTGGACTGAACACTAATTGTTGACTTACCCTTCTAAAGTAGGGGTTCCATGTCCGGTAAGTGTGCAGCGTGCTGCCTGTGTACCCACGCTTGGAGCTCCACAGGTACCCTGGTCCGATGAAGGGTTCGACAGCCTTGTGACAGTGGGACTCAACCTCTGTGTTGAACCCAGCGTTCCCAAATTTGCTGACTATAAGGCTCTTTTAACTCCTGTCGTGTAAGTGTCCCCTAGCAATAGTGTTCCTCACCTGGAGCAATGTAGCTCCATCTCCACTAGAGGTTGAGACCTGGTGCTGACAATTGGCCACTCAAAAAGGGGGCGTGAGACCTAAGGCAGTATATTAAGAGTACACATCTGTCAGGCTGAAGTCTCCCCGTTACTGTATTTCACATCAAATAATTGGGACTTCTGAACTGTGATCATTGATGTAATTTATTTCCAGTACAATTGGAAGTGTAGTTACGAGGGGTACAGATAATTGAAGCTGATATACATTCTTGGGAAAAAGAAGCCTAAAGAAAGGGGTATTTTTTTAATTGACATGAAAAAAAAACCCTGGGTGTCCATAATTCCATTAAAAATAAGATAGCCATCATAAGTAATATTTTTGTTCTTTTCATCTCAGTGTAATTCCTTTCACCTTTTAACAACAGAAAAAAGTTGCAATACCAATGTATACCAAGCACCCAGCACCTTGCCTGGTATGGAGTCGACCCTTAAATATTGGTTGAGTGAAGGAATGAGTGAATAAGACAATGATAAGGAACACTACTAAACAGTATAATGCAGAACAAGGTCATATTTTGTTTGTTTTAAGTCAGCATATAAAGTAGACCTGTCTTTTATCATACGATGGTGCCTCTTACATCCAGTAGCAGTCATGTGCTTGTCAGAGTTTGGGAGAAACGAAGACAGTAACATATATAAAAGTATTTTGTGACCTGTTAAGTGCTGCACTCAGGGAATAGTTGTGTTTTTTATTTTACCAAGGATTATGGAAGTGCTCCGCATTCTGTTTCAGAAATTTCACTGATATGACCAAGCACTGACACCAAATGGACTGTACATCAGGATCTCAGTACTTTGATTTAAAGTCCCAAGAGACCTCGGCAACAGGACTAAGCTGTCAGGCCTTGGGGAGAACCTCTGCCCGTCGCCTTCTCCTCAGCCATCTAGAGGCACCCTCTCTGTCTGCATCGAGGATCAAGTGAGAATATATGTGAATGAGAGTATGTAAGATGCAGATAAGAATTGAGAATGATGCTCTGTGCCCTTCAGAAGTACACAGCGCTAAGTAGGATTGGATAGTAGAAAGCGAAGTCTTTGTATAATGGTTGGTATTTGTTAAGACATAATTGTGTTTACAACCTGAGGTTCATATATGAGTCACTTAAATAAATACCAGGCTAAATAAGTAAACATTTACCAGAAGTAACGAGGGAAACAAGAAAATTGACCTTGATTTACCACCTTTACAACTTACAGGGTGCACACAGACATCTCATTTATTCTGACAAGCCTGAGACGTGGATTCGCTGTCCTCACATCACAGACTGAGGGGACTGAGTGAGAGTCAGTGTGACTTGTCCAGGGTCTCCCGGCTAGAGCTGGGAGTGGCAAGAGTCCGCCCCCCTCTCGTTCTGTATTCTGTATCTTTGCTCTCACAGCTCCTTTGGTTCAAAAGATAATTCTTGTTTTCTCCTCCTCCAGCATGTTTCTGCCCTTGACTTCACCTTCTCCACTAATGGCATCATCATGTCTCAAGGCAGTAACTTAATAATACTCAATCTTTCTCTTTTCCTCACACTCCATATCCAATTAGTCAACAAATCCCGTCAGATTTGCCCTCAAGTATATATCAAATCCAAGGACTTCTCACCACCAGCAGCCCACCTCCTGGCGCAACCAGATCCTTTCTTGCCAAGAACCCCCTGCCTTCCCCTTGTTGCCATCCTTACCTGTCCTTCCCCTCCACCTCCAGCTGCATCCTTCACGTAGAGCTGACAGTGGTCTTCAAGGATACGAAGATCATGCAGTTTGTCTGTTCAGAGTGCTTCAGGACGCGTTCTGTCATGTCTGGAATTCGCTTCAGAGTAACTGGAGGAAAGGGAGCTCGTACGGTTACACAAGGTGCAGCTCCCACCTGCCTCTCCAGCCCCACATGCCTGCTGCTCACCCCATGGCTCACTTTAACTGCACTGCATTCTTACTCTTCTTCAAGCAGGTGTGATTCATGGCATTTCTTCTGGCTTCAGGGCCTCTGGTGTTCCCTTCTGCCTGAATGTTCATCCCCAGATCTTCACACATAGCTCATTCTCTCACCTTGTGTAGGCCGCTGCCGAAATATGACCTCTTGAGAGTGCCATTCCTTACCCTGCTTTGGGTTTCTGCACATACTTATCACTACATGATAATATGTTATGTGTGTAACTTATGATTTTATTTCTTCCTCACTATACATTAAGAGTCATAAGGGGGAAAGCCTTGCCTTTCTCATCACTGCATTCTCAGTGCCTAGAACATCCAAGGCACACAGTTAAGTTTTTGAATGAATGAATAAATAGCTCTGCAAGATCCGTTTTCTGAGTTGCAGAGGGAACTCTGGTTTGGAATAGGAAACCCTTAGATTCACTGGAAGGAATTCTCAGTCTGTCACCTTGGCAGGCTGTTTACCTTCAGCTATTATTGTGAGGCTGCTTTTGTTATTCACAAAACTCCACAGAATGAGGGTAGAAGGTCATAGAGTTTGGGGTGGGAGGAGTAGGTGGAGATAAAATGAGCCAATGTATATGCCTCCTCTGAAAAGACATGGAAGAGAATGCCCTTATGTGACTTTCAGAGCCCTAGAGCTCTGTATGCATAAGGCTTGGCAGAGACTAGTTTCTGACAATGTTAAAATTGCAAGCCTAGGCCCTCTCGTTCATTCTCAAACCCTGCCTAAAGAGCACCTTGCCCAAGCCATAGGGTTCCCACATGACGATGCAAAATAATGCTTATGTGTCATATACTTTTTGCTTACGACCCACTAATACTAAAGTATGTAGGGGCAGTTTTCCTTACCCGGGACTATCTTAATGTTATGAAAGCCTTCTCTTGATTATATTCAGTCTTATTTTCTCTGAACATGCCTGTGTTTAGAAAGATGAGTAACATGTCATTTTTCAGACCAGATCTAACCTTTTTGCCATTTAGAACAGAAAGCCTCATCCTCTGCAGTTAGTAAATTGATTTAAAGGAAGTGACCCTCTTGTCGTAAACACTGTGCGTCAACACCACAGGCAACTAGGACTCCTTTCCGAGACCCATACCTTGCTGTTTTTCCGCCCCTGGACACTCAGCCTTAATGTGATCTTAGTGGCTCCAGCGTCCTTCTCCCCGTATCTCCTCTAAGGGGCCATCTCTCTTACCCTCTGACCAGCATAGGCAGTCGTCATCCTGAACCACTGCTTTCTCAGTAGAAGCTGACCGGTAATGCAGTGAAACTTCTGGTCACTATAAGTTGTGCTGACACTTGTAGCATGAATCCTGCGGCAATGAAGGTCCTTACCAAATAAATAAAACCTAGTCATTCACATAAAGGGACAGGGGGATGTTTGTTGGTGAAGAGGAAGGACTGAACTGTTCTCACAGCCTAAGCTGTTTCTACCGGCACCCCCAGATCAAGGGGACGGAAGTATAGACGGGTAGGAACCATTACCTGCTTCTGGAGCAGACCCTGGAGGCAGCCTGATGGCTGGGACGATCATAGTACCAAGAGGGGTTTCAGTAGAAGAGACTGCCTCTCTGAAGCGTGGAGCTGAGACTCCTGCCTTCCTCCTTACACTTTGGGTTCTTTTGTTCTTCCTCACCTGAATCAGATTACAAATGTTGGATGTAGGTCAACGTCATAGTAACATTATAATAGACCCATTCACTGAGCACTCAGTGAGTGCCTAGTAAGTGCTGAGCGCTTTGCCTGTGTGGAAACATCGCCCTGAGCCTTCAGGCTCTGTGTTAGCGGTAATCTTTCAGCTTTGTGTTAGAGGTAAGGAGAAGTGAGCTAAGAAGTTCTTGAAAGGACTTAAAGAGCAAGCCTCCTTCCAGGCCTGGTGGAAACCCCGTTCTGGATCTAGTGCCACCCTCATGAGCACCGTCCGGGCCACCTCTCCAGCCACGGCTTCTCTTGCTGTTCTTCTAGTGCTCGGCTAGGATGGTGACGCCGCCATCTGTCTGCTTTTTACCCCATAGCACGGCTACCTTTCCTTCAAGGTCCAACTCTGTTCCTTCTTCTGTGAATCCTCCTTTGACCCTCTGGCTTCTATGGTTCATTTCTGGACTTACTACTTTTTCCTCTGTTTTGTAATTATGTGTATGCTATGTCACACCAACGGTCTATGAGCTTTGGAATGGCAACATCTGTACTTGATTTTTCTTTCTCTCAGAAACTCATAGCAGGTCTGTTACACTTTTTGCTAATGATATACATGAGCAATATTTTGCCACGTTCCAGACTTGGAAAATGACTGACCAGGACTGATGAGCCCGTGGCCATTCCTTGGATGATAGTGATCATGGCCATAACAGCTGACACTGATTGAGGGCTTACTGTGTGCCAGACACTGTTCTAAGGCTGTTTGTGTCATGATTTCATTTAATTCTTCCCGTAGCCCCTTAGGGGTAGAGGCTGTTACTGTCCCCATTTTCCAGATGAGGAAAATTAAACATGGGAAGATTGAGTAATGTGTCCAAGGTCACACAGCCAGGAAATGGGAGAGAACTGTGGTTTGAACCAGAGCCATGTGGACAGCCACCTGTCTTGACAGCCTTCTCAAAGCACCACTGTAGGCTTGCACTGAAATGAACAAACAAAAATTTTACATATTTAGTAAATAAATATTAAATAAAATTTCTCCCATGCACATCTGCTCTAATGAAGGGTTTTAACCTAATTATTCAAGACTAATTTCTTTGCTATTTTCACTTAAAGCTGCTCTGTCGCTTTCTGAGAAGGGCAGGGATGCGGCAGGGAGAGCTTTGAAGAGAGGCAACTATGCTCTCAGGACTGTGGCAGAAGAGCCCCTGGCGAGGTTTGGGCAGTGCTCTTTTCCTGTCCTTGGCAAGTAACAGGCAGCAAAGGTGCAACTGTGACCATAGCCGCCCATCCGGCTTCAGACCCGTGTGCCTTGTGCCTGATGAGTGTGGAGAGCAGCAGCCCGTCTGAGCCCGCCTCCGTGCAAGCTGCTGCCTGGAAAGGCAGGGGCGAGCTCAGATGTATCATCGCAACATAGTTCTCAAAATAAACAGAGTTTTTGTTCTGATTCCTGCTTTTCCAGCTGAGACCTGGCTGTTTCCTCTTTCTTTTTTTAAAACAATCTTTCTAGAAGGCATTTCTCTTCCTTCTTGCCTTTGAGTAATAGGACTGACCTCTGGGAAGGAGGAAGTGATCGTTTCCTTCAAAGGTTTTATCTCCACCAGACCTGAAAGTTGTTTAAAATTAAGTTGTTGCCCCTGGGGCTCTGAGTCAAGTTGAGGAGCGTGTGGGCCAGACTTCTGACTCCCAGAGGGCCAGAAGTGAGAAAGCAAGCTCTTGCCCTGGATCAACCGTCATCAGTCAGGGAACAGGTCTTTACTGAGCCTTAACCAGGTGCTTACGCTGTGGTAAGATGCAGGTTGCTTACAACCAAGAGGAAATGTGGAGGATGGTCAAGATTGGAATATATGAAGTAATAAGGTTACAACAGTGAGGTAATACATATTAAAAACCAAATGTGTGTCTCAAACTCTCAGTTTTAAGAGTTCTTGGCATCAGCATGATGCCCCGGTTAGACAGTTACAGCCTTGGGATCAGAGGTTCTGGGTCTGAATTCCTAGCCTTGTCACCTAGTGGCCATATGACCTTAGTCCTAACAGTTAAACTCCCTAGGCTTGCTTTTCTCATCTGCAAGATGGAGATGCTCATAGTGTCTAAAATGTGGTTACTGTGAGGATTAATGAGATGATATATTTACTCAGTTAACAAAAAACTCAACTCTGTTGAGTGCCTTCTTTGAGTGCAAGGCAGTGTTCTAAGTGCATGGGGTATGTGCATGCCCCTGAAATCTCAGTGGCTACAACACAGGTGTTTATTTCTCTTATATAGTCCGTGTTCACAGTGGATCAGCTATAACTCTGCTCCCTTCCTCTTCATTCTAAGGCCAAAACTAAGGAGCTGCCCCTGTGTAGAACATACCAGCAAAGAGAAAAGAGCAATGCCAAAAATGTGCACCCGACCCCCGCAGAGCAGGGGGTCACCATTGGGGCAGTGTGTGGAGTGATTGTAGATGGAGAGCAGAGTCCTGCTGCCCCAAGCATTTATCGCAGTGATTTAAGTGAAAGATCTTGAAGTTCTAGGGTGGGGAGAAAAGAATAGGTGGGGCAGCATGGGCCTGGGAGGTGGAGAGGACGTAGTGAATGAGTGTATTTGAGGAATAAAGAAGGCTGGAGCTAAATCAGGAGCCCTGGCTTCCACACCTCGCCCTGCCACCACTTCCTCACATGAACTTAGACAAGTTCTTGAGCTCCGCAGGTTTGCTAGGCTGGAGTTTGAGCATTTATAAAAGGAGGGGCCTGAGTCCGATGTGGCCCCTGACTCTCCATGGCTCTAAGACTGCAAAGCCTTTGTCTTAGGAGACCATCGACTGTGGGGACCCAGGCTCTTGGTGGGAAAGTTGGTTTGCAGAGGAAGACATTGTGGTAACTCCACCTTGCATGTGTCTCAGCCCTCTGGGTTCTGTGCCTTCCACTGCGCCTCTGCTCATAGCCTTCGCTTTCTCCTGGGCTTCGTTGTGAATCCAAAACAGGAGATAGAATTTCTTTTTCATCTCCAGAGTGGGAGATCCGTGGACACACAGGGCCAGAGGTCATGGGACTTACGTAGCCATGTACACAGTCTGTCTCCAGCACCTTTGGTATCCCAGCATCTTTGTACACGTCTCCAGGATATTTCATACTAGGAGAGCATCTTCACGATGTCAGCCTGGGAGTCTGTTTGGGGAGAAAACGTATTGCCCCNCTCACAGTGAGAAACTTTTGCCGACTCTTCCTCTCACGTGCAGGCTTCTGCCTCTCATAGCTTTTCCTGGCCCCTTCCCTTGGGCAGAGGGGTAGCTTGTCTGATTGGTGAGAGTTTGACAATCATTTCACTTTTCTTCTGTGTTATGCAGGGCGAGTCTGTTAACAGTCACTGCACTGGAAAGAAAGACAATGTGGCCATATCTTTCTCTCTTCTCTTTTGCTTTCTTGGATCACTTGGTTCAGGCAGGATGGGGACCCCTTGCTCTTCTGCTCTCCTTTGCAGTAGGCAGATTAGGAAGGAATGACCTCTCAAGGACGCAGATAGGTCTTTGTTCCGACTTGACTTCCCTATTGGTGACTGGATGCGTGAGTCACTCCTTTCCTGGAATTCAGGTAACTTTGAGATAGTGGCATGGTGGCAGAAGGCACTCTGTGTAGCCTCGGACCCCAGTCTGTCTCAGGCAGCACGGCACTTTAGTAATTGAATCTCCATGAACAAAAGTAGCACCTTGATGGCAATTTAGTTCAAGTCCCTACTCTCCTCATTTGAAATGAGAAGAGAGTGAATACGTGACGCTGTGACCTGCCACGGAACACTGTCTGGCATCACAGCATCACAGTTGTCACGGGCTTTCAGTCCCCCTTCCTCAGCTTTTACAGTGGCCCAGGGAAGCCCGCAGAAAGGAGACTGCCCTTCGCCGTGCATCATCAGAAGTAGCTTATTTCCGAAGCTGAGTGGCCGTCAGCCAGCGTCTGCTTGACCCGGAAGCATGCTTCTAGGAAACTTAGTCTAGCTCTGTATCTGGCATGTTAACCACTTCAGCCAAAATGCTGGGTTTGGTACTTTTTTCATGTGCTCATTTCAGTTAAATGACTACTTTGATTTTTCAGTATTAAATTTATTGGGCATTCTGAGTTCACCAAAGATGACAGTGGTACCTAACAAGTTTGAGGTTTTTAGCCTCTTTCCTATCCCCAGCACCAGGCAGTGTTTTCAAATACACCTTTTAACTGGCAGATATTTAAATCCTGACGTGATATTGGCATTCTCACAATTTAAGTCCTTGGTCAGCATTGTGCTCTGTTCTGTGAGAAGAGAACTTTGCCAGCATTTATCCTTCTGATTCTAAAAAGAGCATGGACATAATAGAAACAAACTTGGCATATTTTGAGGCCGTTTTGGGGGACTTTTCAGCTTGGAAGTTTCATTTATTCATTCATTCATTGATCCATTCATTTATTCTCTCCCTTTCTGTGCAATCTGAAAGAGATTTAGTTTCTTTTCACGGTCTCCTCTTCTTTCAGTGGTTCTGTGTTGTAACTGCAGCTTCCTAAGAGAGACTGTTGGTAAGGAACAGAACCGCCCAAACTAGTTCAGACTGCACAGGCAGCTTCGGAAAGGATACAGGGCGTTTCACAGAACCTGATTAAAGGAAGTCTTTCTGTGCCTGGTGGAGACAGGAGTGTCAGCTGGTTGAGACTCCCAGTCTCTGTTCTTGATCTCTGTCGCCTTTCTGCCTCACCTTGTACCTGACAGAGCAGCCCCCTGGACTCACTTCTGTCCCTCCTCTTCCCTGGTAATTTCAGCTGGCCCTGGCGCTGCTGTGGGCCCAGCTGTGTGGCAGTTTTCTGATGCAGGATTCAGTATTGCCTCATCACAAGTCTCGAGAGAAAACCCAGCTAGTTCATGTCTGTTAATTAGCTGCCCTTGAGTTAGGTGGTCATACTCACCCAGACAGCTTCGGTAACAAAGGGGGTGTGGGGGTGGAGGGGGGACGTGTGGCTTGTAGGGTCTCTCCACAGGAGGGGGCAGGGAAGCAGAGTGAACTGGGAAGGTAAGCACAATTGAATGAAATGCTGCTATGCTCCCCTAGAGAGGCAAACTATTACATGATCCAAGATGACGATTTAGCTTTCCCTAACACGGTTTTTGATCATTAGACAACAGACTACCACCAAGTGCCCACAGCTAGTGTCCATCCCAGACAAGTTCCATTTCTTATACACCTGACTGTTTCACGGAATGGTGATCACTCAGCCAACATATGGTTCCTAATGGCACCCCTGTCTCTCGTTTGCTCTGACTTCTTACAAGCCAGGGTATACGAGAAAAACTATGACTCTGAAGTCACAAGAGTTACTGCCATCTCTTGCTAATTTGGTGACTGTGAACTAGTTCCAACTTCTTAGATTCTGTTCCCTCATTCACAGAATGGGATTGACTTCCTCACCATCCTCTCTGGGTGCTTTGTGAGGAGCTCATCATAAACGTGTGTTGGGTCATTTTGTGACTAGTAAAACACTATACCGATGAGTTTGGGTATTAATAACTTGTATTCGAGATGGGAACAAAGATGGCATTTAATACGAGGTAGTAAGGAATAGACCTTCTGGCATTTGCTTACCTAAGGCAGATCCTGGCTTTAGGAAAGATCCCTAAACGTCAAGTTTCTGGCTCTCCACTTTTACATCTCAGGGCTGTCATCAAGAACTTGGAGTTCTTTGGAAGAAAGGTGTAATGGGATGTAATAGGCGCATGCTTCTCCATCAGAGTGTGTATCGTCATGGTTCATGGTCACGATAGAGGGCCTTTTGTTCATTTTGGAGGTGGAGCTATTATAGTCATTATAATGATATTACACGGGCTGCGATCTGGGGTGCTTTTAATTATCTGGGGTGCTTTTAATTAGATGGTGATGGCAAGGAAAAAACATAGATCACAAATTATTTCCATTTTGCAAACAAGGAAAAGAAACAGTAATGTGTTGAAGGTCACACAACTAGGAAGTTGAAGAGCTAGGATTTGGTCCAGTTCTGTCTGATTCAAATTCCCACATTTTTCTACTATGTGTCACTGGCACCAGATCTTAGAGCCCAGTTTAATCCAGTGATTTCTAATGGGGGTTCTCAGATCCTTAGAGGATCTACGAAGATAAAAATAAAAGTCTATGGACTGTTTTCAGTATTTCAAAAATTGTAATGAGAAATCTTAACCTTTAACCAAAACAGGATCGAGTTATGTTAGCTGTTTCCCCTCCTTCTGACCTAATTTGTCAGTACTGATTATTTAATTCTTACAATAAAACTAATTAAATTTTCAAAAATGGTGTTTGTTAGACAAAGTTTCAAATTCTGAAGCTCCTGAAAGGTATATAGGGGTTGTTGGTGGTTAAAAAGATTGTGAAATATAGTCTGATCCAAAGACTGCAAACTAATGGGTCATCAGCTAAATCCACCGTAAGGAAGTGTTTCATTTGGCTCATAAAGTATTTTTTATGAATACTTTTATGAATTACTGATGAGCATTTAAAACCTGGACAATTTCATCTCAAAAGAAAAAAAAACGATTTTTAAAGCTTCTTTTGAAAATTCAAAAGCTCTTATACTAGATTCATATTTTCCCATGACATTGACCAGCTGCCTTCTTAGATAGGCAGGCACTTTCCAATATACCAGTCTTCACCTGGCCCAGTTTATTCATCTCATTTGTTCACAATGCCTGCCAGACCCCTAGAAGGATTTGAGTCTGTGATGTCTGGGCTAGTCCAGCCTCTTCACTTTTGTTGCTTGGTTATAAAGTTAAACCCTTTCCCTGGTTGTAATCACTCATGTCTTTTGTACCCTGTATAGTTTTGTGTCTTGGTCCCTTTTTTTTTTTTTCCCCCAGTTTATTTATTTGAGAGAGAGAGAGACAGAAAGAGCATGAGCAGGGGAGGGGCAGAGAGAGAGAGAGGGAAGGAGAGAAAGGATCCTAATCAGGCTCTGTGTTGCTCTCCACTTGTGGCTCAAACTCCTGAACCATGAGATCATTACCTGAGCAGAAATTAAGAGTCAAATGCTTAATCAGCTAAGCCACCCAGGTGCCCCATGTGTCATGGTCTTCTCATGCCCACTTGTCTGTTTGGCTCTACTATATCTTTGAGATCAGGAACTACATTGTCATCTTCAGTTCAGCAAACACTATTGGCATTGTCTGGGGGGTTAGGAATGCAAAGGAGAGTAAGATGGAGCTCCTACCCTAAAGATATCACAACCCAGCATTGCCTCTTTTTAATTTATTAAAGTACCTATCACCTTGGTAAGTGCAAAGTGCAGGTTCAAGACCTACTTGCTACAACTTTGTGATCAACAGAGTGGGGTTTGGTGTCAGAAGGACTGAGGTCAGAGCACTGGCCTACCATTTATTGTTCACTTAAGCTATTTAAGTAACCTCTTTGGCTTCAGTTTTCTGGTCTATTAAATGGGGATAATCTTGGTGCTGTGCAGTGAAACACAGATTGAATGACCTGATGGTCATAAGGGGTTAGTCATGGTGCTTAACATTTAATAACAGCCAGTGTATGGTGACTCTGATTACTAGGGTTAGACATGCAGTTGGCACTCAATTAATGCTTGTTGGATTAACAAATGAGTGGGCAGAATAAAGTGTAAAGAATTAAATGTGTTTAAAGAGGCACATAGCTGTCAAGGATGATGTCACCAAAATGTCTCTGGCAGGCCTGGAGACCACAGATTTTTGATGGCTTTGAATGTTCTGGTTTTAATGAGCCTAGAGGAAGCCACATGTGGCAGAATAGGCACCCAGAGTGCTTTCAGACACATTTATGAGCTTACCCTCTGTGGAATAACATCAGCCCCAGTTTACTACAAGGTGATACGAAGTTGAGAAGAGAGGAGTAAATCTCTAATAATCCTGCAAGGTAGACTTGTGCTTAGTGTTTTGAGAATGCACTCAGGACTTCAGAGTTGGCCTGTAGGCTAAGACTCCCCGCAAGAGCAGGTTGACATTATCTCAGTGAACAATCACCGTGGTTGCTAAGGTGACTACCTGAATGAGAAGAAGCATAGGCCACTTTCCCAGGGCTCCTGCACTGCTTTTCTTTTTCACAGCCCTAAGGGACAGGCAGAGGGGAACGGACTTATTTATTGTGTGCTCTCAGTGTCTCATGTAACTGTCACACTGATCCTTTGAAACAGTTTACTATACAGATGGCAAAACTGAAGCTCAGAGAGGTTAAGAGACACGTTCCAATTCTCGTACATCTTGTAAGCGGCAGGACAGGACTCTGGCTCTTTCCATAACTACACAGAACCTCTCAGAGCCAACTTCACCATCTCTAAGTATTCATTGTGGCCACCAACCCACCCTCATCCCTACTCCCAAAAGAAAGCTCCAGTAAAGGCCAGCAAAGTGGATTTACTAAGTGAGTACACACTGCTCACTTTCTTCTTACTCATTTTCAACCAGTGATTATTTGGCACTTACATTATGCCAGGAACAGCTGCTGTTGCAGAGGATACAGGGTGAACAGGTCAGATGAGAGGAGGTCTCTTCCCTGGTAGAGTTGAACTTTGGCAGGGGGGAGGGGGTGGCAGACAAAAAACCAAAAGCACTAGTAAACCACTAAATAAAATAACTTCAGATGTCAGTGTTAGAAAAGGAGAGAAGGTGATTTGATTGAAAGGGACTTGGGGAGAAGACACTACTGTAGATAAGGTGTTCAAAGAAGAGCTGAGGAAGTCACTTCTGAGCTGAAAGCTGACTGCACAATGGAGCCAGTCAGGCAAAAACGGACGTGGGGAGCATTGCAGGCAAAGGGAACAGGAAGTTCAGATTAGAGGCTGACCTCTGGGGACTGTCACAGGAAGACCACTTCACCTTTTAGACTTTTTTTTTCTTTTCATGTAATGTGCTTAACAGTGGAGCAATGTTTCTGATTTATAATCTGAATAATAATATTACTTGATATTATTATTTTTCTGGATATTTTGGCAGTGGGGCTTGTCTTACTTTAAGAAGGCTGTGATCAGGACGCCTGGGTGGCTTAGTCGGTTAAGCGTCCGACTTTCGCTTAGGTCATGATCTCACGGTTCGTGGGTNAACATCTGTTTCCTGGCAGAGACCCACAAACGTTAGGCTCTGCCTGGGCCATAGCACACTGCGTTCAGGGATGGTCAGCACCCAGATAGAGCAGGATCAGCGGGAGGTCTCCGGGAGCCCTGATCCCACAGACGGCACTCGGACATCTAGGAAGGGAGCTGCCAGATGATGCCAACACTTGTTTTGGTACCCAATGAGGCTACTCGCAGGATGATTTTGGTTATCCCAAAGGGTAAATTCTAAAACGACAAAGAAGGAAATTTTTAAAAAATTTCTTTTAAAACAGTGTGGACTAAATACACAGCATAAGATAATTTAGGGAGTAAAAGGAATGCCATGAACTCAAACCACGTTCAAGTGGAATAACTTAAAACATTAAGAATCACTGCCTGGACCAGTGCTTTCCCAGCCTCCGCACCCTGAACGTAGTAGGAGGAATTAGAAAGCTATTTGCAGCGCTTCAGGAATATGAATGGCTAATAAGGCTAGACAGGCTATCATTTACTCTGCGCCCTTTCAGGTCACTCTTTTCATTGGTTCCCTCTGTATTGCAGCAAGTCCTTCATGAGTTATCCACTGTGTGCCAGGTAATATGCGAACTGCTAGGAAATTTTTTTAATGACTAAAATAAGAATCCTTGCTGTGGAGACATTTTAAGCATCTGGAGAGCAAAGGGACAAGTAAATGGATCGTTACAAAGCACTATAACATGTACTGATAGAGGTGTTTATGGAGTGCTTTGAGAAGTCCACACAGTGGGGCAAATGCTAGGCATAGGGTCTTGGAAAGCTCCCTAGAGGAGAGATTACCAAATCTAAGTTTAAAGGACACACATAAATTAGCCAGATGGGTCCAAGGGAATGAAATTCTTGGCAGAGGAAGGATCATATACTTAGATGCAAGGGTATTAATTCTTCAGAGTGCTTATGCATTGTATCAGAATTGTGTTGGGCTTTGAGTAAAACTTTGGTATCAGTAGCTTAAGCAAACAGAGATTTGTTTGTTGCACATATTACGTTTGGAGGGAGGTGACTGCTGGCTTTGGTTCAGTGGCTAATGATGTCAGTCTGCCATGTGTCTCTGAGACTCCCTGGACTTGTTGCCGTATGATCAAAACAGGGCTACAGCTTTGGGTATCATGTTTGTGTTCAAGCACATAAAAGGGGGTCAGAAAAACAGCCGTGTGTGTATCAATCAGAAAAGTAAACATACCCCCAAGGAACACCCCCACCCAAAACAGAAGACTTACCTTTCTGTGTCATGGGCTTGGACCAGGCTATATTCCCCGACCTCGCACTGCAGTGTATGCAGATACTTAACCCTTCCACCCTCCAGAGTGGAAACCAGCAAGGAAGCAAGTTAGCAGTGACTAAATCAACCAAACAGTAGTCTGCCAAACACATTTCACTTTACTTGCTCTTCAGGATAAACTTCTAAGTAGAAGAGCAAGTGTTCTTGGCTCCACTTTACAGAAGAAACTGAGATCCTAAAATCAGAGCCGTACCTTTATTTTGCAATAACAACAACAGCAACAGATGAGGGTTAATGTTGATTGTGTGCTTATTACACACCAGATTATGCTAAGCATTTTGCATTGTTCTCTCATTTCGTCCTCAAGCAGCCCTGAGAGGCAGCCGCTCCTTGCTTGATAGATGAGCAGGCTGAGCGTAAGATGCTGGCATAGCCTGCCCAGGAGCATGGCGCTCGCTTGGAGCAGAGCCGGGGTTCCAACCTCAAGTCCTCCTAACGCTCTCCTTGCCTCTTCTACCTGGAAACTCTCCGAACTTTCTCCCTGTGGATCCAGTAAATGTGCCATCTCACTGACATTGCCCAGAGCCCTTGAAGCTACCCCATGCCCCTGTTCCTCTTGTTAATTTATTTGACCCACTCCTGTTTCTTCATTATTGCTTTTATGGACAGACAGTCCAGCAACACATTATTTCAAATGTTCTGCCATTATGAATGCATTTCCTTTCATTGTAATAGCACCGACCATAATGAGTACATTTTGTATCCGTGCAGATGTCACTGGTGTTTTCGATGCTCCATTCTAATTTATGTTGGAAAATGAATACTTAAAGTATTGCCCAGGCTCCCATTACTCCAGAGGAAATGAGGGACACCCTGTGTGTATGCATATGTTTTTGCATTCATGCAGCAGAGAGAATGTTTTGGTCAGAATGAATTGTGTGCCTGAAATGAGTCTGGCCCTTTCCTGGAAGGACACACTGGAGGTAATTTGCTGTGCACATCAGCGAACCTGTGCATGCAGGTTTCTCTGTGAGTGAGAGTTTGGGCCTACTGAAGGCGCATAAATTACAGTCAGATTTTGTTAGGAAGGGAAGAGGGAGAGCTTAGCTGATTGAGAGATCCAGGCTGTGGGGTATCCTGAGATCTTGCCACCATGTGCACGGCTTGCAAGGTTGCTGATGCGCTCAGTGCCTACAGACCACCCTGTCCGCCAGCCACACACTGTTATAGCCTTCTTCGCATTGAGGGCGAATAATGAGACTGGCCCACTGGGGACCAGAAGGTGCTTGGTTTAGGGCTGGTTGTGTGAACTGATCTTTACCTTGAGAGACTGTCTGTGAGGTGGAGGGATGATTGTGGGCATAGAGGTCAAAATGCCAGGTTGTGGTAGAATGTGGCTCCTTTGGGGAGAGAGGCTGAAGTAGTCAGCTGTCCAAGAAATGGTTTTCGCTGTGTTTGAAACAATATGTGGGCCATAGGTCTCCAGACATTGGGCCTGTCCGTCAGGGATACGTACGGTGGTATCTTTTTAGATACATTTATGTATGCCAAGCATACCCTTTCCAAGGCTTGGGATTGAGGTGATTATGGGGCACCTGGAAGATAGCATGTGAGACTCATTATTAGGAATCTTCATTCAAGGTTCTAGGAATTCAAAAGGAGCTGACTTGGTGGTTTACAGAGGAGTAGCCTAAATTTCTATAAAATCCTACATTTTTTATCACACCTCGTCCAGTAAAAATTGTGTACCCAGTTTAGGACTCCTGACTTCGTATATACACATATATGTAATATGCACATAGGTTAGGGAGTCTGGAAATGTTTTTTGTTTAACAAAAAAGGGAAAAACCCTTTCTAAAATTTGGCATGGGGGACAATAACAGTTTCATATCTAAGTGATCTTAAATCTCACTAGCTTCTTATTGCCTGAAAAAAGTTGATTAGAATTTAGACTGTGGAATGTCAGTACTTGTCCTTTTCTGTTTCGTAGGGAGTGCTTTCCCCTCCAAGTCTCTGCAGCTTTAATTTTTGCACAGTACACGTGACCTGACTCTTCTGTCAATACCTAGAAGACAGACTTGAAAGAACTAGTTTTTCCAAATCTTTCTAGAAGTATAAGCCCAAATAAGACCAGTGCAGTAGTCTTAAAGAAGTTATTGTTCTTTACTTCTTTGAAGCCAAAAATCTACTAACACTGTCCTATATGGAAAAGTCTACTATTTCACTTGGACCAAATACATTATTAAAACACAAACGTACCAGCTCTGAGTTGACTCTCTGAGTCTCACGTTCTCCATTATTGCAAACTCATGTGCCAGTACTGCTTGCTGCATCCTCTCCAAGAACACAGCAAGAGGCAAACCCTTCAGAGCTCCGCAAATCTGGGCGGTCTGCCCCATTGCTCACCATTTCCTCAGGGGTGGTGATTTATTCTTTTGTTGTTGTTTTTGTTTTTTAGTATTTGTTTATTTTTTGAGAGAGAGAGAGAGAGCAGGGGAGGGGCAGAAAGAGAAGGAGAGAGAAAATCCCAAGCAGGCTCCACGCTATCAGCACAGAGCCTGACATAGGGCTCGAACTCACAAACCGTGAGATGGTGACCTGAGCCAAAATCAGGAGTCAGAGGCTTACCTGACTGAGCCGCCCAGGTGTGGGGCAGTGATGTGAGGCACATTTTACTTCTGTCCGGGAGTGGGGTTGGTCTCTGAAGGGAGTGCAGAAATGAGGGTGCAGATAGAGCTGTCTCCAACAGCCGTGGCTTCACGGCTCCTCAATGGAAGGCAGAAGAAGTTGCAGTTTACCACTAGGGCAGCTTGGAACCCCAAGTGTAGGAGACTGAAACCTAAACACCTCTGGGTCTCCGCACTGCTGTTGGGGCCAGAGTGAGGAGCGGGGGTGAGGACACACTGCTGCAGTTCACTTCTCCCTGCTCGGTGTAGCTGGCTGGCAGGCCCAGGAACCAGCCACCAGCGGGAACTGCTCTCTGGGGGAGCCGCTGATCTTAAGAGAGTTCCTCTAGCAAATGTGCCTTCAGGGGACCATATAACCAGAGGCAGAGCCATTTGCATTAACTCATCCTACACTTGTCTTTTGCCTCCTGAAATGTTCAAGGTTCCTGCCATATGCATATGTAAGTGTCTGGTCTCTAAATAGCTGTGTGCGTAGTCCACTGGGAGATGGTCAGGACAGCAGGGGGACCAGCCCCACAGAGAATAAGGCCGCCTCTTCCCTGGACTTAAGGGGTCTGTGCTCCCACTGCCGTCCTGGTACAGTTGTCCTTAGCCATGAAACACATTCAGGGTCTTTACAGGTTTCCTCAACAGTAAGTGGCACCTACCGAGTGAGAACAGGTCGACACCAAATCTTTCTATTTTCTAAAACTGTTTATCTGAAATTAAACAACTTATAACAATAGCTGTCATTTATATTGACCTTGTGCCAGATACAATGTTGAGGACTTTAATAAGGTACCTTACTTAGTGCTCACAACTATTCTATGACGTCGGGGTTCTGGGCCCCATTTTACAGGAGGGTATTAAAACGCAGAGAGGAAAGGAACTTTCCCAAGATTCCAGAATCTACTTATTTCAGATCCCAGTCCTTCCTTTTCAGATGATAATCGCCAACTAGAAGAGTAAAGAAAGATTCATCAAAGAGATTCTGTTAGCCCACTTAAGAGAGATAGATTCCCTCTTACTTTAATCAGGTGGGCAGGAAAGGCCACGGTGCTCTACAGACCCAGAACTGATTAACCAAGGGTGACAGGTGACCACAGGTAGCTCAGCACGATGCACACCTGGCAAGGGTCACCACCCCACTGACATTCTTTTTGGTGGGAAGAACATTGGTTTTGCAGTTGGACAAATCCAGCTCGAGATGTGGTCAAGTCACTGGCCTCTCTGAATCTCAGTTTTCCACATCTGTGACATGGGGAATCATGCCTTCTTCCCAGAGATGTGGTCCAAATGGGATGGGGGAGTACATGTAGCTGCCAATTGTAATACATGCTCATTGGATACTTTTTTTAAAGTTTATTTATTTATTTTGAGAGAGAGGGAGCTCAAGCAGGAAGGGGCAGAGGGGGGCAGAGAGAGAGTCCCAAACAGGCTCCACGCTCCGTGTGGAGCCCAGAGTGGGGCTCAGTCTCACGACTGCAAGATCGTGACCTGAGCTGATATCAGGAATCAGACCCTTAACCAACTGAGCCACCTAGGTGTCCCTCATTAGAAAATTTTTAAAAATACATAGTTGCTTAAAATGTCCTTTTATTATGTGTTAACCAAAGGTTTCCCAGGCACCCGGAAGTGTGTGGCTCCAGCAGGAGAATTGTTGAGATACAGTGCTCTGCAGTTCATGCTTCAGAACCACTTCTCCTTTGTGTGGCCTGTTTTTCCTTCCAAGGTGGGAGGTAGGCCGAAGCCTTCCCTCCTGCCCTTTCTAGCCTACAGCTCTTCCC
>NW_027532182.1:1744331-1804457 GCF_008692635.1 Crocuta crocuta
AGATTTCTCTCACCTCCCTTTTGTGATTTCCTTAAGTGCTTTTAATGGCTGCTTGACACTGGAAAGATATTCCCAGCAGGCACTCCATTTGTAATCGCTGCTGGCTGCTAGATATGAACTTGTGGCTGACCTATGGGAGGGCAGTGCGGGGCGAAGACGGAGTCAGGCTCTGCTCCAGCAAAGCAGGGCGACGGGTCCCCGAGCAGCCGGCAGGCGGCTGGACGAGTGGTTCCAAACATTTCCCTCACACCTTTTGCCACCTCTCCTGGTAGACTCCCACATTCTCAACAACAACCAAAACGAAACAAAAACAAAACTGGTGAACACAGGCTTGCTGGAAGAACATTCCAGCAGTGGCTCCATGTTACCACTGTGAGGAGGAATGCAGTGTCCTCAGGGTCACCCTGCATTGGCCTGCGCCAGCCAGCCAATATTCCAAGCCTGCCACCTGGGGGCCCAGCCTGCCTCCTACTTTTTTTTTATCCTTCTAAATATGACTGTCTTCGCTAAGGGGAAGGTGATGAGGTACAAGAAATGGAAGGAAAATGCAAATCCCTTATATCTTCATCTCACAAATAGACACACAGCTGCTGAGCAGGGTTAGAGGTGTTTAGTCACGATACACGCCCTCGAGCAGCAGCTCACCGTCTAGAGGAGGAAAAGCCAAGTATCATACAGGGTTCATACCACCACAAGAGACATGTGGTAGCCAGTGACCAGTGCCAGGAAAACGGACTTCCATTAAGTGCTTCATGCCTAGTCATGTGTGACTCTCTCGTACCTTGCGGGCCATCCCCTAAGCCACGCAGCCAGGGCTTTATAAAGAGGCTTCCGTGCCCACCGCAGTTCACAGCCTTCTTCCTGACCTCCCATCGCTGCTCACCTTGTCCTCCACTCCCAAGCCTTCTGGACCTTCTGAAGTTTGGAGCTTGTAATGGATTGTCCTGTTTATGGACCCAGCTCACGGCTCAAGGCCGTCCCTCTGCCCCTCTTGCCAGCCCTGACCCTTGGTGGTGGTTCATGCATATTTCCCCACGTAGGCTGCTCCTAGCTCAGCTGGTCTCACCAGCCCCCAGGATTCCACATTTGTACCCCTCCCCCGTGAGCAGGGACCCCCCCCCAAGTCCCAGGCCCTGTGAGCCCAAGAGCTGAGTGCTGAATGGTCTGTGCAGGCCGGTCGGGACAACCTGCATGGATGACGGAGCCTGGAAGGCTGCTTCTGATTTGGGCAGGGAAAGGGAAAGCATATTGCTATTCCAGGCTAGAGCAGGAGAGCCCCTTGTTATGACTTGTTAACAGCTGTTAAAGCCGTCAGTGTGAAGGAGGAGTTTAGAACTGGAGCTGCCACAGAGATTTAAGGATTATCTGTGGATTTCAATGCCATTACTGTTCTTTACTGGAGGGCAAGGGAGGGAGAGGTGGGGCTGGAATGAAAGAGAAAATAAAGCCTCTAGTACAGAGTTATGTCAGATTCATGGAGGCCTACACTCCTCCTCCAGACAGTTTTTACATTCCTCTGGTAGGCCTGATTGCGAGTCTAGTCTTAACCCCCTAGCAAGAGTGCCCTTTATAGCCTTGACGTGACTGTTCATTCCAGTTAAGAGGAGTAAGAGCTAAGTGGCTGATCATCTTTTCTTTAACACGAACCATGGTTCCCGCCATGGTTGCTGGGCCCCTACAGGTAATCTCACCCCATTTCCAAAGCCTGATCTCCCATCCTCCCCACTGGGCAAGAAGAGGCATGTGATTAGCCACCAGGCCTGTCAGACACCAGCCTGACATCAAAAAGCAACAAGAGGCAAAGGACGCGTTAACCTCATTGCAGCAGACACTTTACAACATCTACGTGTGCCAGATAATGACAGCGAACACCTTCAGCTTGCACATTACGTGTTGAGTATATCTCAGTAAAGCTGGGGGGAAACCAGATTCCAGAGAGTTTGGGGAAGCAGTTTGGGAAGACAGGGAGCTCTCTCTTCCAGCTGAGCATAAAGCAGACAGTTCCATAGGCTCTGCTGAAGCTCCTATCTACAGAATTGTCATCTTTTTTTTAACTTCTTTTTTTTCCTTTCTTGCATGTATTTCAGGCAAGGGCCCTAAAAATAGTTTTTAGAGAGGCGTGGCTTTATTGTCTCACAGCAAATGTTTTTTAATTTAAAAACAGGCCCTAAAAAAATTCTCTCATCTTTTCCCCAAAGTGGTTAGCTGGCATATTTATTTCCTTGTCATTCCTTCCCTCCAATCCTCAGTGCCGGGCGGAGTGAAGACTGCAGTGGAATGCTTTAAATAGTGAGTGGGTGAGCGGGTGGGGAACGCACAAGATCTCTACACTTCTTGTTAATGTCTCATGCTGGCGTAGAAGAGCCATCTGATATGTGTACTCTCCTATATAAAATGGAATTCTGATTGGGAGGCAGAAGTGAGAGCCTCGCCGTCATCTAATCCAGGAAGGAGGAAGGGAACAGAGCAGCGTGGAGTGAAAGTCTGCTGTGTTAGGCACTCTCTTGCACACCGTTTCCTGAGCAAAGCAATTACTTAATGAGCATTTACCATGTGCCATAGGCTTTTACATTCATAAGGAACCTGGGATCATCCACCCTATTTTACAAATGAGGAAACTGAGGCCCAGTGGAGTAGTTTTGCCCAGGGGACCCAGTTAATAAGTGGAAGGACTGAATGCAAACCTTGGTTTCTCTGTCCTTCCTGCTCCTCTTAGTGTGAAAGCCAGGGTGGAAAAAGCCTGACAGCAGGGAGCCATCTAGACTGCGGACAGATGCCCCTCAACTCTGCAGCTTTGGAGGGTGAGTGGGTGTTACGTGATACTAAGGGGAACATTCCCCTGATGCTTTGGGGTGTTTGGATTATCTTGCTCTGGCTGGCCCCAGCGGAGAACAGTTGCTTTTCAGGTATCATGAATAAATATTCTGACATCTGATTTGTGTTGAGCCGTAGTCAAGGTGGAGATGGATCGAACCAGTCTGAAGAGGTGGGACTATGTCATTTGAGCGTTGCAGCAGAGTTGGCTTCAGAAAAAAACAGGAGAAAGACAGAATATATCTTTAATAGTCTTTATCTGCATCCTTCCAGACCTTGTGCTCACACCCTAGTCCTGGCCCTGCAAAGATTATCGTTTCTCTTTCCCTAGCAAAACTTAACCATCTACTTTGTCCCATCAGCTTCTAAGATAACAGCTGGCTCACCTAGAAACTCATCTGTGCTCAAGTGGCATAAAATGGTCCCATGACCCACGCTTGTCTTATAATATCTACTGATTTTCTCGTTCTAGGGCCCCAGCCAGACGTGCTGTACCTCAGACTAAAGGAACAACTTTGATAAGATCTTCAGGTTTAGTGGTTGATGGGGAGATCTTTTGAACATGACAGAGGCTGCCTTTCCCATGATGTCATGTTGGATATCTGTTACTTCCCCCAGTGCCTAGGGAAGCTCTTTGATTCAGAGCTGTGGGCCTTGTTCAGTCTTGAGATTGGGTGATGACATGTAAAGAGTGGAGACTTGCAGTATTCAATCCTCTTTTCTCTCTGTCTCGGCTCTCCTGTGTGGTGTGTTCATGTGCTTGGGGTCATCTTCCTCTCTTCTGGCCAGATTAGTGCCCTCTGTCATCTGACAGCACCGACGTGGAATCAGGGAGAGCCTCTCGCAAGATTGGCCAAATGTAAATTGGATGTGATGTTCTTCTCCTTGGCTGTCTGTCTTCATCAATAGGAGCAGATTCCTACGGTCCAGATCTTGGCTGTACCATGAGCTTTTGGAACATGGGGGTAGGAATAGCTTTCTTACCTTTTTCACTGCCTAGGGGGGACTCCTAGCAAGAGTGCTTACTGCAAGGGTAGGGATAGGACACAGAGCCAGGCCTCCACTCTGAATGGTTCCTTTTCATAAATGTCTTCTTCTTAGTTATGCTCATTTCAGAGAAGATGAGCTGGCCAGAGACACCTGAGTTATTAATTAGGCATAAAACACCTCCTTATAGTTCACTGTTTCCCTATTTCAGAGCCCTCTTACTGCCCCTGGCCTAGGCCTTAGGCTCCTAGACAAGTGAGGCTGGCTTTGGCAATGAGGGAGTCCTGGGCTCTGCTTGGGAGCCAGTGTCCATTCACTGCAGGCCCCCAGCAGCATACACTGGCAACCGTGATCCTCTTCCAAGCAGGGTCTCAGACTTGCACTAATGACACATAATCACATTTGAGCAGCCTACTGCCTGCCTGACCCCCATGCAGGCTTTGTATTGAGTTACTGCTGGGTGTTTTTCTTTCTTCCCCAAAATTCTGCTTGTGCTGCCTTGGGAGTGTCACACAGGACTCCGGCTGAATATTCTAAACATAGCCCTGGTTCACATTTAGGAGTGCTGGCCATGTGGCAGATGCCGAATGGAGCCCTGACACCCTTCTCATCTGCTTTTCCCCACCCACATCCCACCCATCTTGGGAGATGCTTTAAACATGACCCATGAAGATAAGCGTTAGGAGCTGCTCATGAGATACTCTTTCTCTCATGCGCCCTCACCCTATCTCCAGCCTCCAGGAACCTCCCACAGCGCCCTGAGCATGCTGAGCTGCTCCATGTCCTCAGGAGTTTGTTCAGGCTGTTCCCTCCACCTGGCGTGCCCTCCTGGCCCCCAAGCTTCCTGGAAACTACCAGTCCATCTGTCAGCATTGAGTGGCCATCTTTTCTGTGTCTGTGAGCGGAATTTACCGTCTCTTTCTTCTCTCATAGCGCATAGACTGCATTCTCTGCCAATCCACGAGCTCCAGCCGAACCCCCTCTGTTTTTCCATCACTGGCACGCAGTAGGGGCTCAGCCACCGTGAGGTGAAACAGAAGCAGTTGGCTTTGAGATGGGAATAATATAAACACAGTTGAATGTGGTTGCATGTTTATTACTTGTCAGTAAATACAGTAAACACTATACCCTATTACCTCATTTAACACTCCTCTCCCTTCTAGGAGGTAGATCCTGGTATTTCCCCTTCCTGAGTTGCCCTCTAGCCACATGTGCCCATCATTCTCTGCCCCAGTGTCCTGCTTACCTTCTCCACAGTACTTTCCTCTTTCCGAAATTACCTGTTTCCTTGTTTCTTATTTGTCTCCTTCACTAGACAGGAAGCTCCACGAGAACAGGGACCTTGTCAGTCGTGTTCATGACTACAGTGCCAGCGCCTAGTACAGTGCCTACCACACTGTGGGTGCTCAGTGAGCATTTGTTCACTGAAGGAGCAAAGGAATGGATGGCACCCCATGTCATGGATAAGCAGATTGAGGCTTAGAGAGGTTATCACATAGCTTTGCCAAAGTCACCCAGCTTAGAAGGGCTTGGATGGAAATTGATTCCAAAGTGGACCATCCTAACAGATTACACCACCTTATTTAGGCGTTTTTCAGGGAGACAGATCGTGGTCCTAGGAGAAAGGCTGTTTTTCTTTTGGGTATAGTTACTGCCTTGAAGGCCTTCCTTCCCCATCTTTCACTTTACCTGCTAAATCCTTTCTCCTAGGCCAGTGCAGGTTGTGTGAGATACTGTGTGCCAGCCGTCAAATGCCTCTTGAGTGCCAGGCATGTTGCTAAACACTGGGGACAAAATGGTGAATGAGAAACAGATTCAGCCTCCCAGGAGCTCAAGTGGCAAAGACACATTTACAGTACAACCGCACCAGGGCTGTGCTGAGTCCCTGAACCCCTGGAGGCGGCGGGGAGAAGCGGGACCTGTCAGACCACCTTCATCACTGGTCCCGTGCAGGCAGACAAGAGGGCGCCAGACCAACGTGACTCCAGTGTTCTCCTCTAGGGGGGTGGAGCAGAAATCGTGGAAGCCTTGAAAGGAACATCCTAATTAAAAGGGTAAGAGGTGGCTTCCTCTCACCTCAGGACAGACAGGATTGAAAGCGAAACCAGTGTCTGACCCAGAGTCATCTTCTCGTAAGTCCCTGGGACGGTGTCTCAGTGGCAGGCCCTTTTGTGCAGCTGTTGGCTGGAGCCCACAGGAACCAAGGTGAGAATCGGAGGGAAATAGCTAACTTGCCGCCAGGTCACTACAGGGATGTCACCCGCTGAGAGACTGTCAGGGCTCCTTATAGCAGGGAAGAAGCTTTCTGGTCAGTGGTGTCTAAACTGGAGTGTCAATCTCCAAGGCCTTGGACAAATCGCCAGCAGCCAGTAGGGGTCACTGCCTGTGCCACTTGGGAGTGAGGAACACAGCCAGGCTGACTTCACGTGTGCCCTCCTGTGCGGCCTTCACCTGTCACCGAGTCCCCGGCCTAGCCGTGGTCATAGTTCCAGCTCTGCCTACCTGTGGGGCTTGGGTATGTCACTTCATTTCTCTGCTCCTAGTGTTTCTTCATCTGTAAAATGGAGTGTTAGTGCTGTTAGGGCTCTTGCTACAAACCGAATGTGAATATGTTGGATATGGATTAGTTCAGTGCCCAGCAGGTAAGAACGATGGCCTCCATTTAGTGAGTCCTTACATGTGTCACTGTCTTCACTTCACAGACGTGGAGACTTCAGCTTAAAGAGGCATTCCACCCACGGTCTCTGGCTAACGTGTGTGGACCCGGGCCTTGGAGCCCTGTCTCCGATTCCTAGTTGTGTGCTTTTCCCACGTCACTACCATCACGGTAGCTAACCCTGCTCTCCCACTTCCGGACACCCTTCTGCTTCAGCAGGCATTTCTACGAAGGGAGGGAGGGGAACCATGAATACGCCCGGCTTCACTTCCACCGTGGCCTGGAGGCCTCTCTTCCATTACAGACCACTAGGGGGAAGGGAGGATGGTTAAAGTCGAGAACCCAAACCTGCCTTGAGCACAGCTCACAGCTGGACTGTGGAGGGCTGGAAGTTGCCAGACGTGCGGCTGTTTTATAAGGCGGCCAGATGAGGACACTTCCTCATGCAGGGGAATTGGCTCTTCGGATTTCCTTGCTTGGGGAGGACTAGACTGGAGCTTGCTTCTGCTTTGTCCCCAGTGACCCAGCATTCCTTGGACACACTCATCCTTTACCAGTAAGGCTTAGTCATTTGTAAGAGTAACCATGTTTGATCTGGCATTTTAACCCACACCTGGTGCCCCACCCCCATCCCCCTTTGTGGTTCTGTGTGCCCGGTGATTGCAGTGACAGAAAAGAAATAGAGCTTGGGCTCACCTGTGGGAATAAGCTGTCCATGAGATTCCTGGGAAGTATCTCTAAGACTGTTAGGCTGCCCACAGTTAGCCTGGGAAGGCTTGGAAGGAAGGTTTCTAGAACAATAATACCTTAAGGAGTTCTTTTGATAATTCACTGGGTCATTCACTCAAAAAATATTTGGTGAAGTTTCACTGGTGTCAGGCACATTATCTGGTACTGGAGATACAGCAGGGAACAAGCTACTTAAGGACACTTAGCATCTCAGAGTAACTTCAGGTAGTGATAGGTGCTGTGGAGACAGTACAACAGTCTGATGTAATAGTACAGGCCTCGGGTGGCTGCTCTAGACTGCTCGGTCAGGGAAAGCCTCTGAGAAGGTGACCTTGAAGCTAAGACATGACTGTAAAGGAGCCAGTCACTCCAAGCCATGAGGGGAAGAGCTTTTGGAATAGAACAGCAATGCCAACACCTTCATGTAGGAACAAGCAAAGCTAGTGTGGCCAGCAGGTGGCTCGAAACAGGTTAGAGAGGTAGGCAGAGGCCAAATCATGTAGGGATTTGGGGTCATGGGCTTCCCCCCGAGGCTGGGGGAAGCCATTAAAGGAGTTTTAAGCACAGCAGTGCCATAGTCTATTGCACGTGTAAAAGTATTACTCTGAGTGCAACTTGAAAACTAAGCTGTAGTGAAGTAAGGGTGGAAGTAGGAAGACCCAGTCAGAAGGCGAGGGTAGTAGATCAAGCAAGAATGGTGGTGGCCGTTGAGAAGAAGAGGGGCCGGCATGGGATGGATTCTGCAGTGTGAGTCTGCAGAACTTGCTGGTGGATTCGATGGGACAAAGAGATGGTGCTTCTAATGTTCTGAGCACAACAGTCAGCACATACGACGCACTCAGTAGGCTCCAGCTGTTTCCTGCTGTTACTAACAAATGGTCTGTTACCGAACACCAAGGGAACAGGCTCGGGAAGGACTCTTGAATCCGTTCAAATGATAGCATGATGCCAACAGCACGCGTGTGATGTCCATGTTAGCTCTTCTCTTTTGTTAATAAATGGCATTCTCAGAGAAGATGGGGCTTGTAGGTTTGACAGTGTATTCAGGAACCAGAAATGGTCATCTCCAGTTAAGCTCACTTCCAATCAGCTCACTTTATGAGCTTTAGCCTCTTTTAGGCTTGATTTCTTCATCTATAACTATAAAATGTATTGAGCACTCTCCGTGTGTCAGGTACCATGCCATGCCAAGCCCTCTGTATATGCTCATCTCCACTTAATCTTCCCTGCAACTCTTCCAGGTGGGCACTAAATTGCCCTCCATTTCCAGGTAGGGACACTGAGCTCCCGATCCCACAGCTAGTAAATGGCAAAGCTGGGACTCAAGCCTAGGTGCTTCTCTTAAATCCACATTTATAGCCCTTTGTGATACAAGAAGTCTCAGTAGGTCTTGAGAGTTGGTTTGCTTCCAGTTTTCAACTTCCGGGCCTCAATTCAAGGTCACCATGGGACTCAAAACTACCAAGAACTAATCTGGAATACTTTAGAAAAAAAAAAAAAATAANAGATTAGTGTCAAGTGTGTGTTTATTTATTGATCCTTTCTCCCTCTCCCTTTGGTAACTTGTAAGATACAGCAGCTGGCAACAGGAAATTTGAAGTCCAGCATTTTATTAAATCTTATGTTTAAGATTTCTGTGGAAGGAAGCTGCTTGAGTGAGATTTGGTTTTCATTAATCACTTGCCAAGAAAAGATGAGAAAACTGGGTTGGGGGGGTATTTCCTGAAGTTGCAGGGAGCAGGGAAGGTAAGCCCTTGGGCTATTTTCTGCTTCCAGCCCCCCCACCCTCCCCCATGCTCTGGAGTTGCCTGGCTCCTAATAGGGGGTTAGGAAAGGTCCCCTTCTAGCCCCCGCCACTGGAGGTCATCAGTTATGTGATGTCCAACTGTGCTGGGGGGAGAAAGGGAGGTTGGGGAAGGTCCACAGAAAGACAGAGAGATGCCCCCATGGCACTTTCCTCTGGGAGTTCAATAGGAAACTGAATAACAACATGGAAGCTATTTCAGAGAGGAGAGACTCTCTCTCTCTCTCTCATGTATGTACACACATCCCATTCTCACAGACACTTTGCAGCTGCCCAGTGTTCGCAAGGGTGTGGGGAAAGGGGGCACTCTCATACCTATATGAGTCGTGATTGTAAATCAGCCTACTATGATTTCTGAAGGGCAATTTAACAATCATATATCAAATACCTTTAAAAGTACATCTGTTTTGCTTGTTGGAGAAATATCTGATTCTAGGACTCCTTTGCTTGTTGGAGACATATCTGATTCTAGGGCTGGGGAAGGATATTTACACGATGAGTTGGGAGCATTTTGTAGTGCTAGAAAGTGAGGATGTGCTCAAAACAAACCCCCAACAGACCCCTCAATGATGACGGCATGTCGGGGGCCATAAGAGCTGATGAAAAGAGCTCCCAAAGACCAGAACTGAACAATTTGAGCAAGAATAAATAGAGTAGTATTGGATTATAATCCGGAGTGTAAAAATAAATATCCATAAGTCCATACTAATAGAAACTATTGATTGAATAAAGAAAGAAGAGACAAATCTCATGTTCAGAAGAAATTACAATAATGTATGCAGATACTCTACCTTGATTGAGGGGGGAAATAACTCCTCACTCCATAGGTATGGTTTGCTCATAGTGACTTCCTTCCAGAATGTGCAGTGTGGGAAGCTGGCAAAGAGTAGCTGTCTGGTGAAAAACCTTAACAAGCACAGCCTGGGCCAAGCAATCAAGGTCAGCATCAGCAGTGCTAAGTCCTGTTGCTGCTGCCCTGGATATGTGATGAGAATAACAGGGAGCCTCTATAGTTCTCTTCCCAAAGGCCCACCTAATCATGACAAAAACATCAGACAAATCCCAGCCGAGGGACACTCCACAAAATACCTGGCCAGTACTCCTCAAAACTGTCAGGGTTGTCAAAAATAAGAAATTTGAGACACTGTCACATCCAAGAGGAGACTAAGGGAGACATGATGACCAAATATAATGTGGTACTTGGGTAAAATCTGAAACAGCACAAGAACATCAGAAAAAAACTAAGGAAATCTGAATAAAGAATAGACTTCAGTTAATGCTAATGTACTGATACTGGCTCATTGTAACAAGCACACTTTACTGATGTAAGATGTTAATAATAATAGAAAAAAACTACATGCTGGAAGCCTTGGGACTATCTTTGTAATTTTTCTGTAAATCAAAGGCTGTTGCATTAAAAAAAAAAACATGCCCTATGACCCAGGTGTTTCCCTTCCTACTCCCTTTGGAAATAATTAAGGATGAACTTGAAGATTCACCCACATAGATATGTGTCACCGAAGTGTGGGGTAGTAAGTGAGAATTAGAAATAATATAAATGTCCAGATACTTTAAGTCCATACAATTCAATCATGAATCTCAATCTTATAGACATATACTTCCTTTCTTTTTTAAATTTATTTACTTATTTTGAAAGAGAGAGAATCCCACGCAGGCTTTGCACTGACAGTGCAGAGCTCATACAAGGCTCGACCTCAAGAATGGTGAGGTCGTGACCTGAGCCGAAACCAAGAGCCAGCCACATAACTGACCGGGCCACTCGGGCGCCCTTAGACATATATTTTCTTGATAAGGAGAGGTATTTATGATTGCTAGTTGAGTGGAAAAAGCAGATTCTGAAAGAGCTGGTGAAGCATATATTTTTATATATGCATGAAGGGTAAAGATAAATATCTTTCAATGTGTTAAAGGTAATTATCACTGATGCATGATGTTTATGGATTTTTGTTTCCTTTCACGGAAGCAGTATTTGTTACAGGAAGTACAGGAGCCTCAGTCCTAAAGAAGGCAGTTCTGAGAGCGGATGGGATGTTGGCATGCTGATGTGCACTGCCTGAACAGACCCACTGGAGCCCTCCCGTCTCCCGCAGAGACAGGCCCCCACCCACTTAGCCCCTGTGGAGTGCAAGAAGGGTGGAGCCACCTATAAAGACAGTAAACAGGTTGCAAGGTGTGTGCAGATCAGAGTTGGCACTGTGGTCACAGGGTGGACCTGAGGCCATCCTGGAGACCCAAGCCTCTCTCAGCGGCACCCCCTTCGGTCCGGAAAGGCAGTGACAGTGGGAGGGCTGAGAGACAAACCCAGCGTCCATTGCCTTCTCCTCCTGTAGTCATCCTGCCCTTACCTGGCATTGTCTCGTCTTAAAAAGAATTTGCGTGAACCTTCCATCTTATTACAGCAACCCTTGGAAGTAGATATTATTCCATTTGTCAGGTGAAAAAAATTGAGCCTCAGAAGACTGAATGGCCGTCACTTACTGACTGGGTAACTGGGATATCAAAAGATACAGGCCCATGTCCCACTTCTTAACCCAAGTCCAGTTTTATATCTCAGGGTTCCAGAGTCTACGTAATCTAGATCTACCATTTACCAACTGTGTTTACCCTGAGAAAGTTATGTACCTTTGTTTCGCCTCCATTTTCTCACCTGTAGAATGGAGATAATAATACCCATCCAAAAGCTACTATTAGGGTTTAGTGAGATTGTGTGTATAAATTGCTTAGCACAGCGCACAGAACATTAAGTCGGCCATCTGTGAATAATGGTTATTATTGAAGAGAAGGCTCATGGGATAAAGTAGAATGTGATCTGGAGAGAAGGGTCCTTCTTCCTGTCTTTCCTGTGATTTGAGAAGGAAGAGGCAGCAAGGCAGCAGCCACCTGAGACTATAAGAGCCATGGTGAACCGACGAATCATGAGGCTTTTGCTCCCACCAGGCTTTAGTTCTTGGCTCTGTAGCCAGTCCTGATCAAGCAGTGCTATTCATCAACCTGGTGTTTGGGCCCCGCCGGAGAAAGAGGGGAAAGGACCTGCAACATTTAGGCCAGCCTTCAGATTGAGCTGGAGAGGAATGGGGAGAGGGACGTACATGGGAAGCAAGAGAGAAAACAGTATAAATGAGAGCTAGTTAATTAGCTCAGCAAGACTGTGTGTCAGAAAGGAGCTTACCTTTTGTCTGGTTTGGAATTTTCCTAAATTTCATTTATAATGCAACGCATCCTGATTTCCCAGAGTCCCACAGCAAAGCCAGGGCTAAAACTTTGAAGTCCTCTCGTGTTTTTCTTAGTTAACCCAGAATAAACTGAGGCCATCTCACTTTATTTTATATTCATACCTCACTGAGTTCTATAGATGGTGGCTAAAAATCTAAGTTCTGATTCCTTACAGTGCAGTGAGCCCCGCTCACTGGTAGGCTGGGGCAGGTGACAAGGGGGCACGGAAGCGACTGTTCTGCTCTGTCTGGTGAGCGTGCTCCTGGATCTGGGCGCGCGGTCCATCCCCAAGGCCAGACCGACCGCCTGCTTCCTGGAACTGGGCTTCACTGCCTCAAATGGCTAATGGAGGCTGCCCATGACCATCCTGTGCAGCTTCACACTTGGAAAGGGCTAAATCTGTCTTCTCAAATCTAACCTACCTCCCTTGTTGATACCTCTTAATTTCTCTATCCTCTCAAGTTGAATAATCCTTTTACAGCAATAATGAAGTAATAAATAGCCAAGGACTCAGCAGATAGGAGTGATGCCAAATCAAATTAAGTTGTATTATATTCTCAGGAAAAGAAGCTATTAAACTTGTGAGGTCAGAGTGCCGTCC
Organism: Crocuta crocuta; assembly: GCF_008692635.1. Classification (NCBI taxonomy): domain Eukaryota; kingdom Metazoa; phylum Chordata; class Mammalia; order Carnivora; family Hyaenidae; genus Crocuta; species Crocuta crocuta. The sequence continues at coordinate 1,757,157 of NW_027532182.1, forward strand.
ACCTCATTTATTAGCATCCTCTCATAAGCTGCCGTCTCTGGGGACACCGTGCAAGGGCTGAGCTCCTATCTGTGTGGACTGTCTGAAGAATTGCCACTGTGTCAGCAGGCATTCATGGGCTGGCTGTGCTGGGGGCTGTGATGCACCTCTGACAGCTCCCTCCATTTCACACGGTTCCTCATCCACAGTAGGTTGGCTGACAGAGGGGACACAGCCTGGTGGCTGGGGCTCCCTAGTCCCATTTCAACCCCTACCCACCATGATCCTAGTCCCCCAGCCAGGGATGTGTTAGACAGCATGCCATTCTCTAAGTCCGGGGCTGGGAGTCTCTCAGTTCTTTAGCTAAACTTTGTCTTCTACCCCCTAAAATTATGTAGAAAAAATTAGGTGCCGGGGCGGCTGGGTGGCTCAGTCAGTTAACCATCCAACCCTTGATTTTGGCTCACGTCATGACCCCAGGGTTATGAGCTCAAGCCCTGTGTTGGGCTCCACGCTGAGTGTGGAGTCTGCTTAAGATTCCCTCGCTCTCTCTACCCCTCCCTGACTTGTGCTCGCTCTCTCTCTCTCTCAAAAAAGAAAATTATGTGCCCCCTTGTCCAGTTTAAAGTTAACTCCTGAAATTACATGTCAAGTTGAGATAGTTCAAAAGGGTGTGATATCTGCCATGTTACATGGTATGAGCTTTACATACGTTTTTGGCAAAGCTCTGGCACTGCCTATGACACTTACAGGCAAGATTCACTACATAATCTAATGGGCAAGGGTTCGTGTGGTCAAACCACCCAGCCAAATAAGTCTTTCTTTCCGGAAGAGCCAAGTGTGATTTCATTTTTTCAATTCAAATAAACTTAATATTCCATACTATTAAGCATCTGACTTCTAAATGTGAATCCTTAAGTCCGTGGACAGACAGATAGGAGCACACAACCTTGCCAAGAGTTTGTTGCCGGGGCAAAATCAAGGATTATCTCTTTGGCTATGCCTTACCCTGCTCTCCTAGGACTCTCTGAGAGGCAGGGCATTTAAAAATTGTCCCCTGGTAAGAGTCAGGAGGGTGAGAGGCGTGCATTTGTTTTCTGAAGGGCAGGACAGTGACTGTAAAAGTGTGAGTGGCCTGCAGTGGGGACTTAGAGATCACGGACATGTTCTTCGACAAGTGAATTTTAAGAAAGAGCACACGTGGAAGTTAAGGATCCAAACCTGTAGTTCCTTAGAATCACACGTGCCCTGATACCCCTGGGAGAGTTGTTACGTGCCACAGGGATATGTGTGCCCCAGGCTAAAAGCCCTGCTCGGAGACATAGCAGCACTCTCCAACTACAACAGTCTGTGACTGCAGCTGGTTAGCGAGGCTTCACTTGGTATTTGTCCTCACTCCTGTTTGACAGAGACCTGTCAGGTAGAAGGGTCAGAACCATAGAACTCAGCCTTTCTTTCTGTTCAGTACCTATATTTCGTCAGGTCTGAAGTTGCCGTTAAAATAAAAACAAACTCCCCAAATAAGCAAAGAAAGGCACTATTGCTCTCCAGAAACGTAAGGGCATTTAGGGCCACATCTGCTCTGGAGTGGGGTGTTTCAGATGCCAGGACCAGGAACATTGAAGGAGTTAGGAGGAGGGGACATACTGATTCAGGGCCAGAAGGAAGGTAGGTTGAAGAAGGGAGCCCGCTTTTTTAATCATTTATTGTGAAATACGTAGAGCTTTCACAATAAACCTATAAGATTAGATAGAACTCCATGAGGAAACAGACTCAGAGAGGGTAACTCACCCAAGCCCACAGCTCATTAGTGCCAGTGCAGAGGTTTGAACCTAGTTCATTCAGTCTTGGTGACTTTAAAGTCATATAATACTGCCTCTCTCATTGGTCAATACCTACTATAGAGTGGGCTGTCTTTTCTTTTTTAAGTATTTTATTTAACTATTCTGGAATAGTTCACATGAATGGGCTGTCTTTCTAACACCCTTAGTTCATTCTCAAAACAACGGCAGTGACATCAGTAACAACATGGACAGTAGGAAGAATTTCAGTAACATCTGAGTACCAATCCAATTATAAATCTAAATGTGACCAGCAATTGTTTCAAGAGGAAGAGGGCAAGTGGCTGAAGTCGAAGGCTGTGTTACTTCCCTTGGAAAGTGAAGACTTTTATAGGCTATTTGAGATAAAGTTTTGTGTTAATACATACCAGCTTATATACAAAGTGAAGAAGCATTCAGGGGATGCTATCTCATAGTAATTGTATATTGTGTAACTTTCCAGGAGAGACCACACACAAGGTGAGCAAAGTTCTGGGTTACTGATTCACTTAAGATCCTTTTTCTTCTTCGTTATTGTGGAAAGTAGCTTATTACTTAATTATGAAAGTAAATATACTGTATTTGATTATGCCATTCTGGACAAAAATCTCTCTCTCTCTCTCTCTCTCTCTCTCTCTCTCTCTCCCCTCTCCCTCTCCCTCTCCACCCTCTCACCTGCTAGGCTGTAAAATCTATGATGACAAGACTGTGTCCATCATTGATTGTTATGCCTAGAATCGTGCCTAACACATAGTAGACAGTCCATAAATATTTAGCAAATGAAAGAATCAGTGATATGCCAGAATCTCAAGATCTCAGGCTTTTAAACTAGGAGATGAACGGTATCTTTCAGACTCCAGAATAGATCTCTTTTAGGGTCATGAGAAAAGATTCTGTCAGTCAGGGCTTCTCTGATCCTTCCTCCAAGCCAACTCTGCAAGTCTTAGAATAAAGAACCTAGCAACTAGAAAAGTACTCAATTTATTTTTAATTTTATTATACTCAGTTTGGGGGAAAAGGGTTGTTGACCTTTTTTGTGAATATGAAAATTATAGCCTTTCTCAAACAAAGGAACACACAAAATTTGGTGTATAATTTAAGTAGGCTCATGAACGCTTTATGCATCTCAAGTTGAGAATGCTGCAAAGGGAAACGCAGCCTAAGGAAAGGGCACAGCCAGCCTGCTATACCGCTCGTACTTGAAGGAGAGCTGACAAGAGAACAGGAAGGGCTTGCTTTGGCTGTAATACCAAAGGGGAGACTGTGGCGCCAGTTCCAACCGTGCCTTGATTCTGGTGAGACACTCTCATAAAAGACCCTTTGTTCCCTTTGGGACAGATGCCACCAAACACTACTCCTTATGACAGTCCACTGTCCGGCCCTTCCTAGCTGCACCCTTCATCCTATGATTGGACCACAGGCGGGAAAAAGGGAGAAATAAGGCAGAGTTTGGGACAGTGAAGGTTGCTGAGGTGGTGTTTTTGGCTCCTAGAGTACATTTACATTAATTTCAGGCTCCGTGTCTTGAAATGTTTTTGCCCTTAGTGGAAGTCCTACGAGTCTGCTGCCTGGGATATTTTCCTTGAAAGTCTCTCCCAAATGGATGCAAAACAACACAGATTTTATATAGACCTAGATAGTCTGTTGCAAGATAAAAAATTTCTAGGTCATAGCTGGGAGCGGATGCACCCCAGACCTTCCCTCTTCTCCAGCTCCTGTCTCCACCGGAGGAAGGAGATTTTTTCTGCCTTTCCAAGCACCCCCTGCCTCCGCATCACTGCTTCAGATTTCATCCAGCCCATACTAATCCTTAAGTTGTATGGACACAGACCTTACTGGTGGCTGAGGATTTTCCGTCTCAGCTTCTCTTTCTTCCTCTGCAGAGCAGGGATCGCACCACCAGTCCCTGTGTCCCGGGTCGTGGATCGTCATGAGCAGCGCTTAGCTCAGGGTCCCTGGGACACAGTAGGCACTTGATCAAGTTGACTCTTAGTATTTTAAGGACAGTGGCCTCTAGAAGCAGAGGAGGAGGAAGTAGGCAAGTTTGCTCCTTATGTCCTTCTTAGCGGGCTCGCTTCTGCCCCCTGCCCTTGTCTTGCCCGGTCCCTATATCAACAGTGTCCTCCACCCCCCGCCCCCCCACCCCCGGGCCCNGCACCCGAGGTCCTAGCCATGCTCTGGGACTCACAGCTCATTTTTTGTGCCTGAAATATCACTGACATTTAGGACACCCTGGTCAGAGTAGTAATAAGTATTCCTTTCAGCTCCCTCCTCTCCTCCCTTCCTGTTGTTTTTACTTCTCACTTCCTTTTTGAAAACAACTATCTCTTAGCACTTCTCTGTGCCTAGCACGATACCAGTGCTAGATTATGCTGGTGCTAACAAAATAAACAGCATTGCTACACTTGTATGCTCCAGTCAGAGGGAGGGGGAGAGTAAATAGCAAACAGTTCATAGGGTATGATAAGGACAATTGAAGAAATAAAATGGGGGGATGACCAGGGGACCCTACTTAGATAGAGTACCTCCCCTGAAGAAGCCACATTTGAACCCTATGACTGTTCTAGGGCGGGATTGACACCTTGGCTTAACTCCCAATGAGAAGTGCTGCGGCCAGTGCAGAGTGATGGCTTCTCATTGTTTTTCTCTCCTAACAGTAGGATTTAAGGCTTAGGGGAAGTCAAACTGCTGAGTTTCACTAGCTCTTTGTCAAGTAAGCTTAAAAAATATTACGACTCTCACCTGCACCTTCATAGATACTCACTTAACTGTGTACCAGGCATTATGTGCTTTACATGTCTTGTCTTATTTATAAGTAACCCCGGAAAGCAGGGTCTATCACCAAAGTTATCCCTGTAGTCAGAGAAGGAAACTAACTTAGAGAAGCCGACTAACTTGCCGTGGCCAGCGCCCAGCGGTGGTAGCCGAGGAGTGGGGTCCAGGGCGGTCTGAGAACAGGGCCTGTGCTCTCGGCCGGTAGATGAGGCTTTCCCCCTTCTCGTGCTGTCGTGACTCACCTGGCTCTCCTTTCCTCTACAGCAGTGCCAGTGAAGACGAGGACACATGAAGGCTGCCATCCCCCGTGGAAACTCCTCCCCCCCTCCCCCGTGTGTATGTGACGGCGTGTGTGTAACGGCTTCTGATTTCTGTGAAAGCTGCCCAGCAACAAACGTACTTCCACCAGATACATCCCCAGGTCCACTGCAGGCACACATCTGTCGAAGGGATGACCGATTTTATTGTCACTGACTGTGCTTGTCATTCTCTCGTCATGGTAGGTCAACAAAAAGTGCCCCTGTGATCAGCCAGGAGCAGTTCATTAAGAAGCGCCCTTCAGGTAGCCCCTCGATGGCTGCTTTGAACTTACTCAGGAAAGCCAGCCCCTGGAATATTGTATACCCAAATGGCATTGCTTCATCTGGGAGGATCTGTAATAATCTTGAAGGGCAATCAGAATTTGTTCCCTACCTGCTAATAAAACCCCACTTTGTTTATACAGAAGCATGAAATAATGGGAGAGGGGCAAAGTAGGGCTCTGTAGATAGTCTCTGAAAGTCCAGTCATACAGTTGTGAAAATGTGGTTCCATGAGGTAAGATGGTGGCATGAAGATGGGGTTAGAGAAAGAGTTAAAAGTCCGAAATACAGAGATATTTTTAGTATATAAGGTTATCCAGCACTTCAGATCCATAATTCAGTGCTGTGGAAATGAAAAAAATGATTGAAGAGGTGGAAAGGAAATGACTTTAAAAAAAAAAAAAAAAGGACCAAAGAGATCTGATTAAAAGTTGAAATCAGTATTTCTGAACTCAAATTGCCTGAGTTTCCAAAATAGTCACTAAGGGATCTGATGGAGCCTGATTTATTTGCGTGAATTCTGCCGGTTTTCTGGGTCTTGTCACAACACGAAGTCTGGAGTGTATATTGCGAAGTGGGAGTTTTTCAGTGTGGGCTTTGGGCGCCCTCGCCCCAAGCCCCTTGGCCTCATGTGGCTTCAGTGCAGGGTAGGGAGAGATCTCATCGCCCTGGTGTGCTGAGTCAAGCCCCGTCTCCCAGCAGGTGCACCCACCTTTCGCTGCAGCTGGAGCCCCTCTTCCTGGCACCCGCCCACTGGCCTCCGGCCCCTCTCCTGCAGCCAGGCTCTCCCCTCTCGAGTACTGCGAGCAGAGACGCACCGTGGTGCACTTCCCCACCCCTTCCCCACATTTCCTCACCCCCAGGTATTCTACCCCCAAGGAAGCTGTGATTTCTAGGGAGTGCAAACCCACAAGCTTAAAAACCTGCATTTCCTCAGACACCAGTTTCACTTAAATGGTTTGGAGTCAGGGGATGACCTTATTTTTAGATAAAACGGTTACATTATGAAATAGAATGTTCATACACACAGTAAAGATACAATGGGACACTTCACAGGGAATTCTTATTTGCACGTGGGGTGTGTGTTCCCTGTCCTATGCCTTTGGCGGTGTTTTGGCATCCACTCCTGGGAAGTACAATCAGAACTGTATCCATGCAGCTGACTCAGGGCCTGGACTTCTAGTTGCTTCTGAAGCAGAGCTGAGACACCTGCTCTGGGGAAATCCCTCTCCTCCGACCTGCTCGTGACCTGTGTACGTGTCACAGAGCTTTGGGGCCAGCTGGTGTGTGTGTGCGGGATGGTTTTGGGGCCGAAGCAGCGTGGTCCTGTAGGAATCTTATTTATATCATTGTTCAATCCTGTGTTTGCTGTGAAACTATTTCTTTGAGGCCAGGAAGCTACCGGGCATATTTGCTTTTGGCTTAGGCTTTCCCTGGCTCACTACATATGTTAGGATGTTGGGACCGAGAGTCCTTTGGGCAGTTAAAAAAAAAAAAAAAAGTATTTTTCTCCCAAACTGGTGGTCAGCAAATGACTAAGACAGTTCTGGTGCTTTCCCGGTCTGCCTGCAGAGACTGGAGAATTTGGCATACCACTAATTACAACCCCCAACCTCACCCAACAGAGCTCCCCGAAAAGAAGGACCAGTGGCCACTCTTATAAGAGTTTAAAAACCAAGAGATTAAGAACACTTGAGGATTTGGATGTTTGTGTTTGTCTTTTGCCAATAATTATTGTTGAATCTCCAAATAGTAGCCTTATCTCAGCAATGGACAGACCATCGGCTCCTCCATACCTGACTATCTGCTGTTACTTAAAGTCAGTATCTGGGAGACCCGAGCATATATGCGGTGGATATGAACAGAACTATAAAAACACATGCCAGCCTATCTCTGTCTGTTATCATATCTCTGTAATCCTCAAGGAAAGCACTTTTGCTTTTACTTAGGATTTCAGATTTGCTCAATGGGCTCCTGCTGTCTTCAGCACCTGATAAAACTTTAACCAGGGAAGCATTAAACACGGCGCAACGGCTTCTGCCCAGGCTCCCGAGTTCCTGCCAGCAGCATTTATCAATGTAAGAATGAGGCTGCTTCCTGCAGCAGCACCAGCCCCCCGGAGCTGGAGCCCGCTGCTCAGCCTCAAGCCCCAGCAGGATGCGGCCGCGCTCCTGCCAGCTCAGTAAAAGTTAGAGTGCCCCAAAGTGTGTGCTGACCGACTGCAGGCTGTAGCAGGGTTGCAGAATCCCCAGGGAGAGGTCACCGAGGGAGGCAGGTCATGAGTGTTGCCAGAATGAATTGGGTCCCCATCGCAATCCCTGGCTGCTTTCCAAGTTTTGGTTATCTGGAGGCTGAGAGTGGGTGTGTCCTTTGATTTGATGTCATTCACTCCAGGGCAATTCTAAGAAGTCCTAAGAGTCTTAGCTGCAACAGCCCAGGAGGGAAAATGACCTATATTGAGGACCGGCTGTGAGCCAGGCCTGGCACTAGGCCCCAGTTTCTCAGCTGATGAAATGGATGTGGGGTGGAAGAGCCCCTTGCCTTGAGTTCCACAGCTAGGAGGTACTGGAGGCAGACTTTGAGCCCGGCTCTCCCCAGCTCTTTGGTGGTCGGTGGCACATCTATAATACAGAGGCAGGCAGAGGCCTCAGGCCCCACCACTGCAGTCCGACCATCCCACTTCACAGCTGCTTCTTCAAAATTCCGTTTCGTGGCTATTGTTTGGGCTCCGAAATGGCATCCAGGTAGCCTCGCCGTGCCACGTTAGCAGATACGTGAAGTCCACAGTGCTAACTTGAGCCTGCCTCCAGGAGTTGGGGCAGCCTTTCCTTTCTGGTGCCATCTCCCATAAATAGAGTGTTTCTAGGCCTTCAAGAGTATAGAAGTTCTTAGAAATAGAGTGAAGGGTGTTCTTGCTAAGTTTGCTTGGAAATGTCTGCTGCTGCACTGCCACAGGGAAGGCCGTCCTCATGTGTTAGCCCAGCCCGTCCTGTGCTCTTTGAGGATGTGTTAACTCAAAGTCCAGTGAATCCGGACTTTCCTGCTGATACATGATACGGACATGTGTACACACATGCACACACACACGCACGCAATGTGAGTGCGTATGTACACATCAAGGACAAGGGTGCATGCATAGACACACACACACATTCAGTATAAGAACTAAGGGGAGTTCAGGGCAGCCCCCTCCTGATCTTAGTACCACTGTACCAGCCCCGATCACAAGTGTCACCAGATAGTGGGAGCTCAGGTGCTTGCTTACAAGGTGCTTACGAGAAGAACAGCTCCTTGGCAGAAGTGGTCAGCTCCTAAAGCACGGGCCAAGGTGGGCGCCAGCCCTGCTCCAAGATGTCTAACAGTATCAGAAACGATGGCCCAGGTATTTTGAGGACCCAGGAGTCTGCCCACTCCAGTCAGGACTGAGGACCCTGGTGAGACCTCCCCCAGGAAGGAGGATCCTAGGAAGTCCTCTCCCGCCCCCCACATACACCTAGAAAATATTCTCTTGCCAACACCTGAAATTTCATACTCACATAATAGCTGTTTAGTACATGCTTTGTAATAAGGAAATTGATTGCATGTTTACCGTGTGCCTAGCCCATCTGGAATGTTGTTTAAAACACAAATCTCATTAGGGATGAACTCAACCCAGCCATAAGAGGGAAAGAAGAGACTCGAGATCTCATTAACATGGCCTGCACCCAGCAGTGCTCTGAAGCCCCCACGGCAGCCCATCCCCAGACTCAGGCCCAGGGGGCCTGCCTGACGGAACAGTAGCATCTGGAACTGAGAACACACCGGAAGCAGCAGAACAAGCAGCAGAACAAGCCGGGGCAGGAAAATGAAAACAAGTTGAGGTACTTGTGGGTGTAAAGGTGCAAAACATGCCACAGAGCCCATGCTGGGACTGATATGACCTTGAGGGGACAGTGGATTTATATAAATGGGGATCAAACCTGACCAGTCTTTGTATAGTGACAGTCCACACTGCATGGGTGGGGACAAGCAACGAACCCATTGTCCTCTGCCTGTTTTCCTGTGCAGTCACATTCCCTCCTTACCTTCCCCTTCCACCCTTCACATTAAACAAGGGAACACTCGCTCTTTCAAGGGAATTACACATTTGAGTTAATGTTTCAGTATATCATTTTCATACTGTAAATTATTTTGTAAGAGATTTACCGCTATCCCAGGATGTTTGGACTCAGTGCCCCTGTGCATTTGGAAATCAATAAACTATTACTGGAAATACCATTCGTCTCTGAGAGTTGTGCACAAAGGAGTCTGTTAAGCGTAAATATTCATGATGATCTCCATCCTTAACTGTGGTGATGCCGGAGAGCGTGGTGTGCGGTTGTCAGATTCGGATGCTCATTTACTCCTGGCTTCTCCAGGGCAGCTTCAGGGGTCTCTGGGAAGAGGCAAGCAGACACACTTAAAGTCGTTGTCATTTACAGACATGTTTTCTCCTCAAAGTAACACAATCTATGCCTAGGTTAAATTTTCTGAACAAAGTTAGATTATAACCCAAAGAATACTTGATCACGAATGATGTTTTCAAATAATATTTACAATTTAGATTAACCAGGGGGAACATCAGATTTTAATATTTATATTTTCTCGAAATAAAAAAATCTTTGTAGGGCAAATTACAGGTAGGCCAGCAAAATCATCTCTGTGGAACCTTGGAGCTATATGTTTGCTATAGTACTTTTTTGTTTTTTGGGTTTTTTTTTTTAAGTAGGCTTCATGCCCAGCATGAAGCTCAATGCAGGGCTTGAACTCATGACCCTGAGATCAAGACCTGATCTGAGATCAAGAGTCAGACGCTTAACTACTGAGCCACCCAGGCACCACCCCCGCTGCCCCCGACCTGTGGGGCTGCACTGAAACCAGAAGTCATATGCACAGAGGCAAAATGTGAGAGGCCAGGATAGTAGACACTTTGTGAACCTAAAGTGCAAGTCCTGCCTAAAGGCATTAAAATCCTCTGATTAAAAACCCACCAGCAGGCGTGTCTGGAACAGCTGCGGTTTATGAACCCTACTCTAAATTTCGTTTGAAGAAATTTGTCTTCATCAGACCTCGTTAGTTAGCTGGGGGACTGGGTGAACTTCGGAGAAATTGTCCAAGATAAGGAGGTGAGTCGGTCACTCAAGGTCGCCCAGTGAGCCACACCGATTAGCCAGGACAGCAGACTCTCTGTCTCATAGCGTTATTAGACGCTCCTTCCTCTCTCCGGTTGCTGAGGCCATTTCTGCCTGGTGGGAAGGGGCTGCCAAGCCTTGCAGCACTCAAGCGCCTCAGTGTTTAACAGACCACAATGTGTTTGGAGGTTTCCTTCCCCACTGGCTGGTGCCAGTATCTCAACACCACCTCCCATTGCCCCAGCCCTTTGCGTTTTATTGTCTTTCCCTCGGAAAGCTACAGCTCTCTACTTTGTTTCATTGATCTTCCCTTGGTCCAACTTACAGGTGTCCCCATTTCCTTTACAGTCATAAAAGGGTGAAATTGGAGCTTGTCTGGAACATCTCCTGGCCCAGAGGTACGCACATCCAGCAGAAAGCCAGGCTGCCAATCTTAATAAGAGAAGAAAATGTCACAGAAAAACAAAAACAAAAGAGCACTTAAAGTCAGTAACTGCGCTGGGTATGCCTCCGTACTTGTTAACTACTGTAATCTTCCAGGTTAAATCCTTGTGTTAATAACACTAGCTGCCATTGAATGAGCTCTTTCTCTGGGCCAGGCACTGGCCTAGTTGCTTTGTACATTATCTTTTTTAATTCTCAGAGCACTGACACTATCATCTCCTATTGTCTTGCACAAGAATCAGATTTAGAGAGTTAAATACTCTGCCCAAGGTCACATCCTAGTAAACAGGAAGCCAGGATTTAAACCTAGCCCTAAAAGGGTTCAAAACCGCTGCTCTTAATCTCTCCCCGTCAGCGGCAGAGTCTGCCTAGTGTTGGTGAATAACACCCTGACCAGCACACATGCAGGGAGGCCTTGGGGCAGAGGACCTTGCCCCTTTGTTAGGCCTTGCTCTGAACAGTCTACAAGGTACAGGGTACACAAGGGAAGAAGGGCTAAGGATGGCAGTGAAAACCTCTTTTAATTCGAAACTGCGCTTTTGGAGGAAAGGAACGATTAGATTTTCTTAGTCTCTTTTCTTCCAAGGCCATAAATAATGAAATCATCAGGGGAGACAGAGCCGTGGCTTCTTCTAGCATAGTCTTAGAATCCCGAAAGTCAGCCAGCTCTGACACGGAGTCTGTAATTTAATTAAACATCTTGAAGAGGTCTCCAACAGATTGACGTTGGGCCAGCTTCATATTCTTGGAAAGGGACTGCGAAAAGAGCTTGTCTATTTTATAGTCCATTTGCTGAGTGTCACCGTCGTGGCCACAGCTCACAGCAGACCAAGTTGCCTTACAAAAATGGCCCACAAACTTCCCACCAGTTTGGGGACTCAGTCGCTACTCATTTACCTACAGCTCAGCGATCTGTCAGCTTCACTTATCCTTATTTCTGGAACACGAGATCCAAACAAGTGCTCTGACCATGAGTAATTGAGACAGAACTGGAAAAATCTAGAACCTCTGCTGGACCCACTCACAAATGATGGAGAACAAGGAAGTGACAAGCCAGGCCCCTGACTGGTTGAAAGAAATACTATGAAGCAAATACATAAGAGAAAGGCCAGACATCCACCCATCAAGCCTCTAATCAGAAAGGATTACCACATCACACGTAGTTCTAAGTGTTTGACATCTAGTTTCCAAGATCCACCACGGATTTAATGGAGTGAGAAACAGACTTCTAGGGGAAACTTAGGACAAGGAGGGAAAAAGAGCAATAGAAAACACAGAAACATTTAAGTATACCAAAGAGCTCAAGCCACACTGTTAGTGCTCAAAACAACTCCACACACACGTCAGTTCCTGAGGGGACTGCTGTGTTATAGAGCAGCTTAATCACATTCAAAATGATGACCCTGAGCATCACACCTAAAGAAATGAAGTTGTGCCTGGAAAGAAGGAAAGAATTTGCATATCAAACATTTTACAGGTGTTCATATCCTAAACGGTATAGAACAAAACAAACAACTTTCAGGGGTTAAAAGCAATAAACCTCTGAGCATTTAGCTAAATAAAACAAAACATCGCCCTACCTGAGGTTTCATTGTTCCTTGAGCCTCTCATGTTTAGGGAGTTTTCACCGTAGCTTTGTAAGTGACTTTCATGCTACAGCGCTTTGCATATAATGGCATGAACAATGGAAGTGCCAAGCCTTCCATTGTGATGAATAAAACTAATAACCAGAATACAGGTCAAATTCTGTTACGACAAATACTGCCACTATAAAAATCACTTAAGCATCCCTGTTATCTCTAAGGCCCTGTCAATTGCCCATTTATTTCAAGCAATTATCATTACAACCAAATTGGAGTATAACAAAAAGAAACAGGACCCTCACCAAAAGTTGGGTGTAACACAATTTAACCTGTAGTGACAAATTCTCCCTTGTATTTCTCCAGTTCTTTGCCACAAGAAGAATAAACCTTACATAGACGTAGTACCTGCCCAGGAAGCTGGTGTTTGGTAGTTGTTGTTAAGAGAAGAAAACTCAGAAGAAAGGATGCACGGAGTTGTGTGGTAAGCCATCTCTAGGGAATTTGGTCTCCGGGGCCACTTTTGACCTTAATCTGCCTTGGAGCCAGCAACCACAGAGTCGCTTGCTTCTAAGAGTGATGTAATGCATATATTAAGCCCTGGAATGAAGACACAATTCATTTCCCATGGATCACTGAGCACTTTGTGGCAACCTGGCCCTGCTCTGATGACCCTAAGATAAAGAAATCCAGAAGCATGCGACTTGAACCATCCTTTCTCCCATGATGCACTACTGTCAACACCGCATAATTGTAAAAGCCCATGCCATGTTGATTATGTATAGAAATGATCTAAGTTAACTGCATTCCATTTGGTATACAAGCAAGGATTTTTTCCATGCCTCTCCATCTTTTACTGGTGGCAACGATGAGTTTTATCATTTGCTACATGTTTTCTTCCTTCCTTCCTTCCTTCCCTCCTTCCTTCCTTCTGTCCGTCTGTCCTTCCTTCCTTCCTTCCTTCCTTCCTTCCTTCCTCGTTCATTTGTTCCTTCCTTCTTTCCTTTCTTACACCCTTCTTTCATCCTTCCTTCCTTCCTTCCTCTTTCTCTTCCTTTTACTTAAATATTTATGACTACATTGCAACCAACATTTTGTAACACCGTCAGCACAGAAGGGATTCAATCATAATTCACTTCTGAATGGTACAATCAGCAATAGGAAGAGCAGCGGGGAGGAATATTGTTCACCATTTCTCGATGTTATAATGCCTGGCTTGGCCCCCAGATTCATGTTATACCCAGAAGAAGTTCATAAATTCTGGGCGCTGCTGAGCTTGAGGAGGCTGGCAGTACCTCATCACACCTCAGGGTGACTTGGGTGGTCTGTTGGAGCTCTGCCATTCCAGAACATGTCCAGCCCTGCCTGTTTTCCCTCTCGAGCCAGAGTGTAGTTAAGCATTTGCACATCCCAGGCCAGGAGACTAGGTTTAGGAGAGCTTGAGTGTTTTGCTTGCCTCTTGACAGCATTGAGTCCAAGTGTGGTTCTCTAGCTTCAAGGTGTCTGTTTGCTACCTCACCGTTTTTATTAGGACATCTAAAGACGGCAGGCGTTAATTAGGAAACAATTTTTCTGTGTTTGGCTTCTCTCCACACTTTTGGCCCTGTGAGACCTTTTGGACCAGGTTGGATGGCTGTTTCCTGGTATCAAATTCTGCCTATTCCAGATGAAGGAACCATGATAGAGGAGCAAGACTGTTATTTGCCTTGGCGGTAGCAGCAGCAATGGTGATATCAGTGGTGTGGTTATAGATGGAGGTGAGGATAAAGAATCCACTAGTAGGGGTGCTTGGGTGGCTCAGTGAGTTGAGCATCTGACTTCGGCTCAGGTCATGATCTCACGGTTCGTGAGTTCACACTCTGCATCAGGCTCTGCGCTGACAGCTCAGAGCCTAAAGCCTGCTTCAGATTCTGTGTCTTCCTCTCTCTCTGCTCCTCCCCCCCAAAAATAAATAAACATTAAAAATTTTTTTATAAAAGGGAAAAAAAGGAATCCACTAATAAGTAAGAATAAAGCTGGGTATTTCTCAGCAAATCTCCCATTTGCTAACAGGTGGGTTCTGATCTATTTTCCCTAGAAAACGCCGGCATCTAATCAAACAAGAGCATTCCTTCTGAAATGATACCTAGCACACTTATGACCAGACTATACTTGCCTGTTAATTTACTCAAAACAGGGATGCCTGCTAAGCCCCCTTCCCCACCTCTGGCATAAGGACCAGACGTGTGGAGGAGGAATTAGGTCACCAGAGTCCACTGCTGCCTATGGCTTAGTGGTGTAAAGAAGCCAAGGTTTCTAGAAGTATCCGTCTTTTGCCATTTCTGAGATGGTGAGAAAATCCATCTGGCGTGTTTATACCCCTCTTGAGAGCCAAGCCATAAGCTTCCTTTTATATTGTGCTATGAGCTTAGTCACCGCCCCCAGGAAAGACAACCTCACGATGACTTCCTTCCTCACAATCACTGGAGCAGCTCAGGAGGGCATGCACGCCGCTGCACTCCTCAGGGCCTGGCACACTGTCAAACGGTAAACTTGCAGAGCAAATCAGAGACCCGGCCTGGTTCGCAAGGCGGGCGGAGTGATCCAGAGTTCAGGCTGCCCCTGTCCTTTTAGCCTCTCACCCTCCTTCCTCTGCGCCTCCACCTCCTTTCCTTCCGGTCTCTCCATCTGGAAACCATGAGCCTCGTGGATTCCAGACGCAAATTCTCAGATTTCAGATGTTTGGGAAATTTCTCTGCTTGGGTCATTCTTCAAGAGTAAAAGAATTCAAGATGGGAGGGAAAACAGCTGAGACCCTTCCACAGAAAACAAAGAAGGTGTGGTGCTTATCCATGCCCTCTGCCAACTCAGCGCCAAGCCCACAGCAATATCTAACTTCAGAAAAAGTACGGAGCTCTGTCCCTCAGCCCCCGGAAGAGAACAGAATAGAAAAACAAAATCTCCACTCATAATAACATACTTTTCTCCCTTGTGAGGCATAAACACAACTGGCATCAGATAATAAGACCAAATTGATGTTGTGTGTGTTACTAGGGAAGGGAAGGTTCTCTGGAGAGTAGAACTGCCCACGATGGGATGAAGTGAAAGGTAAACTTTAGCCTAAATTGTTAGGGAGAAACTGTTAACATTACGAACCACTGAACCCCAGTGTGGAATCTCCAGGAAAAAAGAGCAATGTGTGGTCTTTGGAACATGAAACGAGCTTGTTCCTGATCCCGGTTTCAGAAACAGACAAACTTGGTTCTGGTCCTGGCTCTGTCCTTAGCTCTGAGGGATTAAATGAGAAGCTGGATCTACAGGACCTACCTGGACTTAGGAAGTGGTAGCCTGTGATTACTATTTATTGTGATGATGTCATGCATCTGAATGGAGTCTTCTGGGGACTGTGGAAGATGGAGCTTGCCCTTAACATTGCCCCACGCTGGCTCCTCTGCTCAGCCTCCGGGTCTTCCCCAAGGCCACTTCACAGCCCTCTCTACCACACCCACCCAATTACACTTTCATATCAGTTATAAGTATCTCAAATTATATGCGCTTACTTGTTAATACAGTAATTTTCTGAAGGCTGTATTGTCTGTTCACTGCTATATTAGCAATGCTGACAAAATTGCCTGCCACAAAAGAGATGTTCAAGAAATACTCCTGGACTTTGGGACTAATGTGTCGATAGCATCCATATCCAGAGTCACTCCAGATATTACATCTTGATGCAGAAGACTGTGAGACGCCCTTAGCGACATCTACACCAGCATGAGTGTCCAAAGCCCGTGATGCCATCAAAAGGCACCTGCTTTCCCCAGGAGAAGGGGGACAAGAGCTGGGAAGCCTAGCCACCGCCCCCGCCATGCCATGCATGAGCTGTGCAGCACTTGGCAGGTCAACTTCCCAGTCTGAACACTCCTAAAATGAGGGGGTAGCGTCTGCCAGATTGGATCTCTCCACCTCTTCCAGCTCTAACACCGTAAGGACTTAGCAAAGTGAGAAGTGACGGTAGCAATGGAAACACCTTCCTTTAAGAATCCCCAACTCTTCCTCCCCTCCGTGAGTGTGAGTGTGTCTGTGTGTGTGCGTGTGTGCACGTGCATATGCGAGATATGTATGCATGTGTGTCCACGGGGGGGCTGTGCACACACACTGGGGCTATCCCAGGAAAGCTGGACTCAAACATAGACTTTATGGAGAGCAGTGGTTCCCCAAATGCTTTGGACTGAATATTCGAGTACCCCCCAAATTCATACGTTGCAGTTCTACTTCCCAGTGTGATGGTATTAGGAATAATTAGGTCATTAATGTGGAGCCCTCATGGATGGGATCAGTGCCCTTAGAAAGGGACCCCAGGGAACTTGCTCCCTTGCCCCTTTCTCCATGTGAGGACATGGTGACAAATGGGCAGGCTGTCACCTGGAGGAGGCCCTCACAAGACCCTGACCATGACCTTGGACTTCCAGCCTCCAGAACTATGAGGAATCAACTTCTGCTGACAAAGCATCCAGTCTACGGTGTTTTGTTCTAGCAGCCCTGGCAGACTAAGACACTAAAGTGCGCCTGAGCCATGAAAAAATGCACTGTAGTCAAGTAACATGGGAAGTGAAAGAGGAGGCTGCACAAAGTCCCTATGGGACTTCTCAGACCTTCTAATATGTTCGTGAGCATCGTGGAACTTCGAAGGGAACCAGGTATGGTGTTCTGATGTTCCATGAAACAGTTATAGAAAACACAGATTTAGAGAGGAGTCCCAATGACCTCATTTAACTGGTGAACAATCAGGCCAAAAGAGAATGATTTGCCTGAGGTCATTGGAGAACCTGGTTCTTATCCAGATTTGTCCACAATCTCCCAGAAGAGAAAGTCTGGTCGTGACCCAAAAGCCCACATTAGAACATTCTGGGAGATACCCCAAGCTTTGATCTTTGACCCTAAAGGGAAGTGAGCTTTCCACAGGGTGGAATTTCTAGTCTCGGGGCTTGCACAGACGTTGGCGTTCAGCACAAGAAGATCTTTCTCATCAGTGGCACCGTCTAGAATATGAGGTGCAGCTCTAACAAGCCATGGCTCTGTCTCCTTCTCTCTCTCTGGTTCTCTTCCTCCACCCCCACCCCGTACCCACACTCTCTTCTCCAGCTTGCATCCTGGGGTTACTGCTGTGGCAAGTAAAGACAGTGCTAGCCTGCTTGACTGAGACCTGTGTCCCCGCGATACACCAGGCACAGGGGAAGGTGCTCAGTGAGCCTCATGCATTGGCAGGACCCTCCAGCCCTGCTCACTGGTTACCTCCATTCTCAGGACTAGGAAACTGAGGCGTAAGTTCGTTAAAAATGAGAGTCTGTGGGATGCCTGGGCAGCTCAGTCCGTTAAGCTTCCAACTCTTGATTTCGGCTCAGATCATGGTCTCACGGTTCATGAGTCCAAGCCCCTGCATCGGGCTCCACGCTGACATTGTGGAGGCTGCTTGGGATTCTCTCTCTCTCCCTCTGTCTCTCTGCCCCTCCCCCACTTGCACATGCTCTCTGTCTCTCAAAATAAATAAATAAACTTAAAAAAAAAAAGGCAGTTTTTGTCTGGCCCCTTCCAGAGGGGGCCGTGGACTATTTTCAAATGCCTTCTGTGGCACTTCAGCCTCAGTGTGGTGGTGGTGGTAGCACAGGGCTGGGAAGTATCAGCGAGGGTATGTGCGCAGAACCAGACGGAAATGTGGGTACAAAAAAAAAGCCTGGCACCCCTCCCAACTGCCATTATTTAAACATGAGGTCAACACTTCTGTCGAGGATAGAATGGCCCACACCTTTCTCTGGGTGCAGTGTGTAGGCGTGCGGTTGGGGGGACATTGGAAGCGACACCCCCATCTGCATACCACACTCAGAAACAAAAGCCCGGGCCCCCTTTTTAGAAAAGACCATTTAGCGACCATCTTTTGTCATTCCAGCATCCCCCGTTTGTGGGGTCTCACCCCCCACCCACTTCCAAATGGCTTTTCAAAGTATTTCTCCCGGAAAGGAGTTTGTAGAAGTGCAATGTTCTACCTCACTACAACTTTAGTGAGGTTTTTACACCTCCTCGACAGAGCGGTCACGCGTCAGGCAGGGTGTGTGCGTGTGTGTGTGTGTGTGTGTGTGTGTGTGTGTGTGTCTGACACCCTCCGTGCAGTTGCAGGCTGTCTTGTACAGAGTTCATGCTCCTCCGAGGAAAGAAGAGGCACGGGGTTGTATTTGCTTAGGAGATAAGTAGATCGGCTGCAATGTAACAAGAGCATTTAGCAATGGTAAGAAATAAATACCCTGCTTGACCGAACAGCTGTCTCCCCTCCGCCTCCTCCTCCTCACCCCTTCCTTAGCCCACTCCGACCCTTTCTCTCCCAGGAACAAAGGCACAGCATCCAAAGGACCTCATGGACACAGGCAAGCCTCAAAGAAGCTATCAGCCCCGTGGTCCCTGATTTGCCTCACGATGGTTCACAATTATCGAGGGATTCCATTTCTAGGAATGCACAACTCCTATCTATGGCCTTGAACCAGATCTACCCCCATCCCATTCCATGTACGCTTAGCCTGACATAGCAGAACACTGAGACAGCCGGTTAATTTGAGAGGAAAACCACTTCAACCAGCTGCTTGGCAGAGGTTAAATAGAACCAGTACAATGTTGACTGCATTATGCATCTAAAAGAGAGGTTTTGTGGGCATAGCTGGAGAAAAATCCTCTTGTGACCTTGAGCTTAATGTCCTTGTATCAACACCAACTCAAAGATTCGTTGATGAAGACTCAAGATGACAACACTTCCAACAATCAGCATCCCACTGGCTTCTTTTCATGGACAAGTTCACTATGCCTTTTCCTCAAGCTTTCTCTTCCTGAAATGGAGGTAGGAGTGAAATAATGGGTCAGGAATCCTGCGCCTGGCATGTATTAAGTCACTTTAAACAAGTAACTTACATTCCCTGTGTCTCCTTTTCTCCATCTCTAATAATAGAACCTGACATACGGAGTTGATGAGAATGATCAAATAAGATAATGCATAAAAAGTTCCTAATACAGTGCCTGGCACATAGTGAGCCCTCAAGAAATAAAATAGTTATCATATATATTAGCATTATTATAATAAATTGAAGTATGAAAAAAAGAATTTTGAAAGGAAATTCGGTGGTATCCAATCCCATTTCTAGATCTCTCTAAGAAATAGGACACATATACAAAGCTTTTGCATAAGAATGTTCTTGTAGCATTGCTTCTAATGGCAGAAATGCGGTAATGACTTAAGTATCCATTGATATGAGAATAGCTAAGTATTTCAGAGTCCACCCATGGATAGGAACACTCTACGGAAAATTGAGGGTGGGTTTCTCACTGCCTGCTCAATGCAGCCAACAGTGCCTTTGAAAATCACCAAGTTCTCCGTATTTAGATTGGCAATCACAGCTTTCCTTCCTGTAATCACAGAACATTCTCGGGGATGCTAATGAGATGATGATTTTGTTTTACGGGGAAGAATGGATTTGCATCACTCAAGCCAAACTGAACGGGCACAAACCCTGAAGAGGAAGGGATTGAAGGACGTGGCTGAAAGACACCCTTAATCCCAGCACAAACCCATTTTGTTTCTGTGACCTTCATGTCATGGGGCCACTAGAGTGGACCAAATCTGGTAAGGCTCTGACTTTTAACCATTGAAACCCTCCTCAGAGCTTTCTGGCATGAGCAGAAGAAGAAGAGTTCATCTACTCAACCATGTTAAAGCAGAGCAAGTGGAATGACTCTCCCTGTCCCTCATGGCTCCCCACACCCAATGCTGGGTCTGCTCTCTGAGGTTTACCTATTCACTGCAGTCAAAAACACTGGGTTAGGCGTTGAGCTGACACCTCAGCCACTTTGCCACTCTCCAACCTCTGCTCCTTCAAAATGGATTCCCCATTCCTGCTCTGATTTCTGCAAGGCAGGAACACTACTCAGGAGCCTCTTCCTCGGAGCACCTGGGTGGCTCAATCGGCTAAGTGTCCGTCCAACTCCTGATTTTGACTCAGGTCATGATCTCATGGTTCGTGAGATCAAACCATATGCCAGGCTTTGTGCTGGCAGTGCTGAGCCCGCTTGGGATTCTCTTTCTCCCGCTTTCTCTGTCCCTCCACCGCTTGTGCTTGCCCTCTCTCAAAATATATATACATTAAAAAAAAAAATTCCTCTTCCTTAAAACAAGAGCTGAGCTCTCTTTATCTGAGGTTCTTGTTTTGTTTGGGTTTCTTCTGTCCCTCTCTGGGCTGCTCTGTGCTTCCTTTACCCTGGACTCCATTTTCCTCGCAGAGGCAGGCGCCATTTTACTTCAGTTTCACGAGAGAGCAGGAAAGAGCTCGGGCCACAGAAGGAAATGCATTATAATTCTAGGTACTCCTTTTACCTGCATATTCCACCTCCTAGTATACTGGTCCCATTACATATATCCTTGAGCATTGCATTTTGACCTTCACTCTTTAGAGGCCTTCCTCCTTGCTTTGGAGAGGCAGAATGAAAAAGCTGAGGAGAGAGTGTCTGCCCTGTGAGAGGTTAGAGTATACGGTCAACGATGAGTTTGAAATCACAGCGAAGAACAAGTGTTACATTCTATGTGTTGTTAGCAACAAAGGGGGAGCTGCTTTAAACTGCCCTGAAGGGAGATAATGATCCCTGGTTGCCCCTCAAGAGCCATTGTTCTCCATTCGAGTTCGACCTTTCTTCTTGCTCCCATTTTGGCACACGTTTTGATGAATAGTGACACCTAGATATAAATTAAGGCCCCACTGAATCCTTGGCTTCTCTGCTTTCTTGCCCCGGTAGCTAATTTCCCCATTAATAAGAACCAGACATTGTGTTTCCCATGCAGTACCATATTAGGCCAGCAGGGGTCTGACATTAGTTGCTTTTAACCCACAATTACTGACTCTCCATGGTGAAGGCTATGTAAATGAACTTGAAGTGAGAATCTAACCACCATGGTTTGAGATAGCAGAACTCTTAGGTATAAATAGTGCATCCATTTCTGTAGTAAGACTATAAACAGTTCATCCCACAGGGCACTGATTTTTTCCTTATCCACAATGAAGTGCCTGATTTCATTCGGTTTTCATGTTTACCCAGAGAATACATTCATAAAGGTAGCTACCTTAATCCAGGAGCTTGGGTCATTCATGTTTCTGTCCAAAACAATCCGCCAATTGCTGTTCAGTCCCTAAAGATGCTGTGGGGCCCAAAATTGTTGTTAATCAGATAGTGTCAGGGTGCCTGGATGGCTCAGTCAGTTGAGTGTCCTACTCTTGATTTTGGCTCACGTCATGATCCCAGCATCATGGGACTGAGCCCCATGTCATTGGGCTCCACGTGGAGTCTGCTTAAGATTCTCTCCCTTTCTCCCTCTACTCCTTTCTCCCACTCGCAGTCTAATTAAAACAAAACAAAACAAAACAAAACAGTATCTAAAAACAGCAAATTAAATATCTCCAATTTGTAGACACCGTTGTAAAGGAAAACATGAATTTAGTGTTTCTGAATCACTTTTAAGTTTGGTATTTCAAACAATGAGTCTTTATGATTTCCCTGAATATATTTTTATTGTGGATGATTATTAGTTATGATGATTATTAGGTACGATAATTATTAAATACCTAAGGAATGTATTGTGCTTTCCAGTTTTCAAAGGCCTTTCACACATTACCTCATTTGTCCTTTATTACAAGAAAGAAATGATTAGTCTCATTTTATAGCCAATGAAATTGAGGCTCAGCAAGGGGAAGAGTGGCCTGAGATCACACAGCTAGTTGTGACAGAGCCAGCAATTTTTCATGCCAACGCAGCAAAATCCATGTATATTAAAGGACTTTTACATGTGCAAACATTTATATAATGCAACCCTATTATGAATTGTACTTTTTTCAGCAATTAACCCAATTTTACTTATTAGTATCTATTTATATCTTGTTGCTGTGCTGGAAAACAATAATACTGTAATTTCCTTACATTATGGAGCGCATGCTTTTCATTAAGCTGCACGTTCCCCCCCTTCACATAGCCCTATTCTACGTTCTGCTCTTTGATGAGATGGCAGGAAGTGGCAAGACTCCAATCTCGCAGGATTCACAAATCCTCCTTATCTTCAACAGGCCACTTCATGCAGGCAGAGAAGAGCAAGTGCTTTTCAACCCGAAGGGCGGGTGCGTGTGTGCTGGGAACCAGGACCGGTTGAGGACAAGCACAGGGAGGCTAGCTTGCCCACGCTGGTGCAGCCATTCGCCGCTGGAGCCGAGAGCTGTCCCGCCACGTTCGCAGTCACTACGGCCACCAACCACAGGTCACCTCCAGATGGAGAAGCAGGTAGCAGGAAGGGCTGTAAACCGTCCCCGCCAGAAGCCCGGGTGCTTGTGAAGAATAAATGAAAAGGTATAGGCTATTATGCCCTGGAGAAGAGTGGAGAAGAGTGGAGGGAAAAAGATGACTTCACGGATTTTAAAGAACTTTCAGGACAACATGATTTTGATTTTGGTATCATGGTATCATGATTTTGATACCACTCTGAGTTGTTCGGTTGTCTCAGAATCTTGCTTCATTTTCTCCCTTCCCTTTTATTTCAAGGTTTAGTGACCCAGACAACGTCAAGGAAAGGGACCTTGAGACCTGTGATCTGTGTGGCCTCTTCTGCCACCCAAGACCCCCACTCTGTTCACAAACAGAGTTCTGCAAACTATCACCGAACGGAGCACTCAGGGTTCGGCACCCCGCGGCAGCTATGCCGCTGCTCCCAGATGTGCAGCGGGCACCGCCTCCCAGCTCACGACCCATCCCGATTGGCCTTAAGGGAAGCCCCGCCCCCTATGTCAGTGAGTGGTTCAAAATGAGCATGTGACCTGCAAGGGCTTCTGGGAAATATCCTCACGCATACGTGAAAGCCCTGAGGAGGGCCTGTCTTCTTTTCTTTCAGCAAGCAGTGCCTCGGTGTGATGATCCCTTCTGAGGGAGAAGCTGACCTCAGGGGTACAGAGTAGAAGGCTAGGCGACTTGGGACTCGCTATGACTTGCCCACAGAGTGCCCTAACGGACATAAAGCTCCAACTGTCACAGCAGCCCTGTGAAGGAAGTCTGTTTAAGGCCTTTCTGCAAATGAGGAAACCTGGGGGACTACCGGAGGTACAGAGAGATGCTTTAAAATTACAGAGAGAGAGTTCAACCCAGCCTAGATCTATCTGCCCCCAACACCTGGTCACGGTTCATCACCCCATCCATCACTTGTCCAGAGGTCAGGGGGAAGTTAGAGCAGACCCTTCTGTGCTAGTCGAACCAGGGAACCCCCACACCCCAGGGATACCTCCTTCCCTCCTCCCCACCTTTCTTCCCGAAACTCCCTCTGTTCAGAATGCACATGGCCGTCCTCTCCCGCCAAGGAAATTCTTTTCATTCTCCAAAGGCCACCTCTACGTTGAATTCCTGTTCTGTCCCTGAAGCATGCTACATCTCCTCCAGCCCATGCCGAGCACTCCCCCAGCTGAACTTCTGACCTCTTCATCTGTGCCCTGGGTTTGGCAGTTCCCCAACGCTGTGTCATTCTTTGGGATTTGATTTATCAACATTTAACTCTTGCTGTTGACCATCAGGTTCTCCTGAGACCTATTTCCGGCTTATATATCCATCTCCGTATCTTCCCGGATGGGGTCTGACATCAGGGGGTGTTCCTCCCCACAGGGACCTGCATTCTCTGTTGTTTTGTTCGCTCGGTGTTCTGTGAGCCAAAGAAGCTCTTCCCCTGTCCCAAGTATACTAGTTTCTGCCCTCTAGATCTTTGCTCAGGCCATTGCCGCTAACTGGAATGCTCTCCTTTTCTTTATTTCTACCCTGTAGTGTATTAATGTCTCCTCAATGACCTGGGAACTGGATGAGGGAGAGATTCTAGTCAATGTCATCTATGTATCCTCACAGCACCTAGCACAGGGCCTGAAATACAGGAGACATTCACTCAATGTTTGTGAAATGAATGACTTCTGCTCAGATTTGAGACTGGAGCTTCATGTATTAACACGACCAAGGGAAAAATTTCTCTGGACTGGATCTTCCAAGGAGGTAGTATTTTAAAGTCAATGTGGTCTGATACTTTTTAAAGCTATTTAAATGACTATCAGTCTCTCTCATGTATTTTAAATAACACTTTAATTTTGGCTCTTGCCCATAGGCAGTGTTACAAAGCCTAACTTTTTTACAGTCAGTAACACTGATAAATTAAAGGGTGCGCACATGTGTGGTAACACCCCCCCACATACCCCAAAAGGCTCAGACGAGACTTGAGAAGTGGGGGTGCAGGATGGGGGGGTAATAAAATCCCCAAATAGACACCTCCAGGACCTTGTTGCACTTAATAGCTTTGACCTTTTCTTCTGACCAGATGTTAGTAACAAGGAAATATGAGACACTGAAGTTTGGCTCACTCTCCCTGCCTTAACACCAGCAACCAATAGTTGAGAATAGACTGAAAAGGCACAGAAAGATTGAACAAAGCTCTCACCCACCTACTTTCCTCCCCTGCCAGCTTTGGGTTATAATAATAATAGGAAATGATTCTCTGTTTTAAGAAAGTCTTCCTGGGGAGAAGTATTGCCAAATGGTAAAAAGCACAGGCACTGGGGGCAAAAAGACCTGAGGTCAAGTGCAGACTCTACCACTTTCAACAGAGGGTCATCTGTTTCCTTCCACCAGGAGGGTAGAGCCTTTGTGAATGACTCAGTGCTCATAAAGAGATCCCACCTTTTCCCCTTAGATGACTTAAGGTCATCTCTTCACTTGGATGCTATGGTCTTTGTGTCCCCCAGAATGCAAATGTTGAAATCCTAACCCACAAAACTCATGGTTTTAGTAAGCGGGACCTTTGGGAAGGGATTCGGTCATGATGGTGGAGCCTTTGTGAATGCGGGATTGGCGCCCTCATAAAGGAGACCCCACTTCTCTCTCTAACCCCTGCTGTCATAGGATCTGCACACACTCTGGCCCTCTCGCTACTGGAATCTCATTTTGCAAATAGGGTGGGTAGAGAGCTACCTTCTCTACTGTCTTCTGCCACGCTCCCAGACAGAAAAATATCACAGAGAGCTGGTCCCTATATTTGAGACCCCTTTTCTTTCCTCCTCCAGGGGCTCACCGCCTGCCACACCGCACATCCCCCTGGTCGCTCTCTCTGTCTTTACTCAAGGTGCTGAAGAAGAGTGGGTTAGCATGTGGGCTTCAGAGATGGGTTGTAAGGGTTTGAATTCTGGCTCTAGCTGGGATGTCCAACCTTTTCTCTGTGCCCTAAACTGTCCCAGTTTTAGCACTGAAAGTCCCGCATCTCTCAGTTCCAGGCAAAGCAGGACATTTGACCATCCATACTCCACTACTTAGTTGGTTGGGTCCTGGTTAACATTCTCTCTCCATACCTGGGGGGTTTGAATAACTGGACACTCATCTTTGGTGTTGGAAGGAAATGAGTGGGTGTCCCAGAGATTCACTCAATGTTCAGGGTCTGTCTAACCTCCTAAGTTCACCAAAGGGCCCACCCCCAGGAGGCCAAGGCCCCATCTCAGTCAGAGATGCCCTCAAGAAGCTTTGAGGTACCTGACTGCAAGTTCATCTCTTCCCTTCTGGTGGGAGGGGGTGTGGACATGACCACACTGGGGCAGACTGACACCCCCACCTGTGTGTCTGAATCTGCCTTTAAATCTATACTCTCCCCAAGCGAGAATGAACCCAGGGGCAAGGGAGACCATCGGGGTTGAAGGAAATGAGAAGGAGTCTATCTGGGATAGAAGGTGGAGGCTGGAGGTTAGGGGAAGGTGAATAGAAATGGGGCAGCAGCCTCTCTTTAATGAGAGCGGAGCGGTTGTCTTCCTCCGGGGTGCATCAACACACTAATGAACCTGGAAATCAATCCTTGTTGCTGTGCAGGGGGTTGGACCAGGTCAGCCTGCAGCCCAGGCTTTACGACTCAACACCCTACAGGGAACCTTCCAGTCCCCTTTCCAGGTTGACATTAAAATAAGAGAAGCAGCCACCGCATGGCTGGCTGTGCCGAGTTACTTCTCCCAGGGTGGCTCTCTGCTTTTATGGCTCAGCACTTTACGTTTTGCTGGGTGTTTAGAATTTTGCAACAACTCTTCAAGGTAGGCAGTATCAATATCTCCATTTTCCAGATGAAAAAATATCCAGACCTAGAAAGTCAAAGGGACTTCTACAATGTCTTATGGCTACTGTACAGACAGTGATCTTCAAACATTTCTATCGCAGGGCCCTATCAGAAAAATGTTCTGAGCAATACCCCCAATATCCATGCACAAAATTCATTTATAAAATACAGCCATGGCTGTCGTATTAATATATTGAGTGTACAGTAAAATATGAAAATAAACTTTAGGAGTAAATGAGAGCGGGGGCACCTGGGTGGCTCAGTCGGTTGAGCCTTCAGTTCTTGGTTTCAGCTCAGGTCATGATCCCAGGGTCATGGGATCGAACCCTGTGTCAGGCTCCACGCTGAGCATGGAGCCTGCTTAAGATTCTCTCTCTCTCTCTCTCTCTCTCTCTCTCTCTCACCCTCACTCTCATAAAATAAAAATAAATTAAATTAATTAATTTGAAAAATAGAAAACTTTAAAGAGAAATAAAAGCATAAATGAGATCAGACATATTAACAGAAGATCAAATATTTGCTTCCGTCACCCCACTAGATCATCTTGTACCATCAGTGATGTGGGCACAACCCAAACACCTACTGCAGCCAAGCGGGCAATGTACATAAGTCGAATGGCCTGGGTATAAGAGAACCTATGGTAAAGCAGATAAGGAATGGCAACAGATTGGTAGCCTCAGTACTGGACAGTAGGGAGTGGTGAGGACTAGGGCATCTCCCATTTAAAAGAGGCAGCTGTCACTCAGCTTTAGTTGATTGTTGCCATACAAGAATATGGGTGCAGGGTTTCCAATCTTCCCATTTTTCAATACAAGTCAGAAATTCAGCTTTTAAGCTGTTGGCCACGGATTTCATATTTTTTACAAAACGCCAGAGTCCAAATGGGTCAAAATCAGCTTGCAGTCCTCTGAAGGGCAACCATGGGAGTAAAAGTAGGATATTGGCCTTTGTACAGCAGTCTTGACTTTGCATCCTGTTTCTACCTCGGCACAAGTAATTTAACCTCTCCATGCTTCTGTTTTGGAGCCAGACAAATGGAAATAATAATACCTTCCTTTGAGGGCTACATGTGTGAAGCATTTAGGACAGTGCCTGGCACATAACAGAGGCTCAATAAATAATACCCGTTGTCATTGGGGGCCCACCAGTACTCAGCCCCGCTGACTGCAGACCCAGTTTTCTTTCCACTCTTAAAAAGGCTTAAACAGTACACCCCCATCCCTGGCAGCCAACTTCCAATCTACACTTTGCAGAATTCATTCTCCTGCCCAGAAAAGCAGTGCTTTCCACCCAGATCTCCTCACTCCTGAGAAGAATCCAGAAGCAAAAGGAATGAGCAGGCTCTCTCCCAAGTAGGCTGCGGTGGGAGGTGGCAAGGAGCCAGGAACAAGCAGGGGAATGCGAGTCCAGTGGTCTGAGCACTCGTCCTGGCTTGGCCTCTCCCAAGCCACGTGAACTTGGACAAAGGACTGAACTACTCCAGGCCTCTGTTCTACTATGTAGAAGTAGACACTAATGTCCGCCTCGAAGAGCAATGGTGAGAATGCAAAATTATACACAGTATCAGGTATTCTCCACCTGCCCCAATGCACACCCTCCCCCTCCCCCTTCCCCTCCCTTCTTTGGGCCCCCCTGGGTGTGATCGCAGTAGGCTCTCCCTTCCTGGTCGCCAAGAGGGCTTGGCAGATGAAATGCACAGCAGGTGAGCAGTGTGGAAGGAAGGAGAGGCAGAGTGCTCATTCCCTCTGGGCACAGAGGCCAGGAGCAGCCACGTTCCCACCAGGGCTCTTGCCATGCCATCTGCTCCCGCAGCTCCAGCTCCCGTTCTGGCTCTCTTCTGGTGGGGGATCCACTACCTCCCCTTCCCTTGTACCCCCCCAAGGGCAGCAGGGCTCCCCAGCACTGCTGGCCCAAGGGGGACTCCGGCATCCTTTGTTGGTTTCCCTTAAGCCTGTCATGCCCTCATCAAGCCACACCCTCCCCCTGACAGCACCGTCTTTCTTGCCGAGACCCTGACCATTACACATACACAGCACGTGGGTTTTTACCTTGGAGCTATGGATGTGGGAGGCACTCAGTGTAGCTGGAATTAATTTGAAATCATAAGCTTTTCTGCTTCACCCTCAGGCTGCCAGAAAATCCAATTATCCAGATCCCTCATTCCCTGAGTGCCCCGTCCACTGAAATCCATACACACTGATGGCGATTTGTTCATTCACAAATGTTTGCGTCATGCGGGGCTGATGGGCCAGCCCCTGAGCTAGGTTCTGAAGATCCAGGTGAGAATGAGCAAGCAGTGTCCTTGTCTTTTTTTAGAATGTGTAGTCCCATGAAATTATGTGGGAAATGTTACCAGAGGAACAACCTCTGACTAGCCAGAGCTCCCTGTGGGTCTGAGGGCCCGAGGGTGCTCCCATGGGACTCTATGAATTTGCAGTTAGTGTTTGCCGCCAGCAGCATGATTTGCTGACCCAAGTCACATTCAGAACTTGTAGCCACCTTCTAGTTGGGAGCCATGGAGAACAGCTCTGGTTAAAAAGACAAGCATAGAGGCACCTGGGTGGCACAGTTAGTTAAGTGTCCAACTCTTTTTTTTTTTAATGTTTCTTTATTTTTGAGAGAGAGAGAGAGAGAGAGAGAGTGTGTGTGAGTGGGGGATGGACAGAGAGAGATGGAGACACCATCTGAAACAGGCTCCAGGCTCTGAGCTGTCAGCACAGAGCCTGACTCTGGGCTCCAACTTGGGAATGGCAAGATCATGACATTGGCCAAAGTCAGATGCTTAATCTACTGAGCCACCCAGGTGCCCATGAGTCCGACTCTTATAATTTTTTTTTGTAATTTAAAAAAATTTTTAAAATTTATTTCTGAGAGAGAGGGAGACAGTGTGAGCAGGGGAGGGTCAGAGAGAGAGGGAGACACAGAATCTGAAGTAGGCTCCAGGCTCTGAGCTAGCTGTCAGCACAGAGCCTGATGCGGGGCTCGAGCCCACGAATCACGAGATCATGACCTGAGCAGAAGTCGGAAGCTTAACTGACTGAGCCACCCAGGCGCCCCCCTATGAGTCCGACTCTTTACCTCAGCTCGGATCATAGCCTGTGAGTTCAAGCTCTGTGTCAGGCTCTGTGTCTCCTTCTCACTGCCCTTCCCTGCTTGTGCGCTTGCTTGCTCTCTCTCTCTCTCTTACTCTCTCTCTCTCTCTCTGAAAATAAATTAATTAAAAAATTTTTAAATAAATAAAAATAAAAAGACAAACATAAATCAGTTTGTTTTATGTCTGGGGCTCCCAGGGAAGCCTTTGATTTCCTTACAAATAGAAACAGACTCTGTGGGTATAAATCTTTGCTCTCTTTCCGTGCCTTCCCTTTCACCTGCCTAGAACAAAGATGTGATATTTGGAGGTACCGTGAGTTCCAAGGTACTCCTTGGAACTGAGATGACAAGCCAGCCCTCTAAGGGTGGCAGAGCAGAGAGACAGCAGATATCGCTGAGTCCTGGACTGCTTTGCTCTGGATTTGCAGAAGACCACCCCCATTTGTTCAAGCCACAGGTAGGCAGGTAGTGTTACCTACGTACAAGGGAATCATATCTGGAGGAAGTTCTTAGGATTGTCTGATCCAACTCCTTCTCTTATATATGGAAACTGAGGCACAGTGAGGGAAGGAACTTACTGCAAATCCCGAAAGCAGACCCGAACTCATGTCTCCCAGCCAGTCTCTGTCTATCCTTACAACCTCCTACAACCTGTGCAAAGATCTGTGAGCTTCATGTGTGTATTTCCACTGTTGGCCTAATTCACAGGTCCTTTGGAAACAGAGCTCATGCCTTTGGTCCTGCTTGGTCCCCTTAAAAAAATAACTGACATGTAGATTCATAAGCAATAATACATGCTTCTTGTATAAACCACTGAGTTGTTGGAGGTGGGTTGTTACACAGCAAGAGCTAACTAATACATACCATTTTCTATAGGACAAATCTATGCTGAGAGCTTTACATAAATACACCAATTCATACAACAGGCCCATGAGGTGGATATTGTCATCTTCTTTGCATGGATGAAGAAACTGACATTTAGAACACTTCAATAACTTGCCCTTAGTCCCACAGTGGGAAGTGGAGCCAGGATTTAAACCCAAGCATTCTGACTCTAGAACCATCCTAGGATCTCCTTTCCTTCAATAGCCTCTGCCTTTTGTTCCTTCTAAGATTAGTTTGGCTCTAAAATCTTAGGACTTTTTTTTAGGGTCTTGTCACAGTATCCAGAACCTCTTGGGGGGCAGGGGATGAATGTTTTTGGCCAGTGCCTGAGGGGACACTCTGAACAAGCCTGACCTGACCAGCATGTCCCATTTCCTCTTTGCCTGTTGGCTCTGCCTACAAAGTGTGTCTGGATTCGGTACACCTCTCGTCACCTCTTTTCCTCCTGGTGCGTTCCAGCCCACAGCCCCCTTTTACCCGGGTCACTGCAGCAGCCTCTTAGCGGACCTCCTTGCCTCCCCTCTTCTCCACCATGGCCCCTTTTTTCATAGCAGCTGGAGTAATCATTTGAAAATGAAAGCCAGATGATGGCAAACCTGTGCTTTGATACCCTGGGTGTGTGTTGGTAAGAGCTGTCGTAACGGAATACCACAGACAGCCTGGCACACACAGCAGACTTCCTTTCTCACCGTTGTGGAGGCTGGAAGTCCAAGATTATGGTGTTGGCAGTTTTGGTTTCTTCCTAAGCTCCTCTCCTTGACTTGTGGTCCTCACGTGGTCTTTTCTCTATCCACGTGCATCTCTGGTATCGCTTTCTGTGTCCAAATTTCCTCTTCTTAGAAGGACATCAGGCATATTAGGTTGGGGCTCAGTGTAGTGGCTTCATTTAAGTGTCATCACATCTTCAAATACTGTCTCCAGACACAGTCATATTATGAGGTACAGGGAGTTAGGGCTTCAATGTATTAATTTGGGGGGCGGTACAAGTCATCCTTTTTATAACACCCTTTAATAACACTTTTTAACAATTTCTCAACAGACTTAGAATAGAATCTCGGGTCAATGCTACATCCTCTAAGGGTTCTTGCGATCTGGGACTTGCCACTTCTCCAACTTTACCTCCCTCTGCTCTCCCCTGTGCTCAGTGTGCTCTGGTCACACTAGCCTTCTAGCTCCTCATCATCACAACGCATGCTCCTGCCTTCAGGCCTTTGCACTTTCTACTTCCTTTGCCTAGAACATTCCTTCACCCCCAGATATCTACAAAGGCTTACCCCGCCTTTGTACTCGGTTACTTTGCCCAGATATTTACCTCCATGATGGTCTATCTTCTTACTTTGCTTCCCCCCCCCCCCTTTGGAACATTTTTTACTGCCTGCCATTATCTTAGGTTTATTGTTCAACTGTCTGCCTCCCCCAGCAGAATATCAACTCCAAGAGGCAAAGACTTCATTTGTTTTGTTCCCAGATAAATCCCCAGGGCCTAGATACAGCAGTGCCACTCACAATATTGCACCAATAAATGTTTGAAAGAAAATGAAATGAAATAAATGATAAATGAAAGAAATGAAATTAATTGAATAAAAAGAAATTAAGTGAGAGAAAGCCCCATGCAAGTAAGAAATAAAATCCTTTTTCATGTCACCATGACCTTTGTTCTTAATTTCAGTGTTTGACCTAAGAGTTAACCACTTATCTTTCAGAAGCTCATTAAGCATCCTAGAACATTTACCAGAAAGTCTCTCCCAAGTTGTCATCAACTGACCCCAAATACAGGAACCTAGAAACTTGCAAAGGTTTTCTCTCTACTTCTCTCCTTTCTCACCTGCAACCAATAGCCCCAGCCAGTATGTACCCCAGGACTTTGATAGTAAAGTACAGACGGCCCCCAGCTGATGGTGATTCAAAGCAAGATTTTTCTTTTTTAAAAAATATAATTTATTGTCAAATTGGCTTATATACAATACCCAGTGCTCATCCAAACAAGTGCCCTCCTCAATTCCCATCACCCGTTTTCCCTCTCCCTCTTTCCTGAATCCACCCTCAGTTTGTTCTCTGTATTTAAGAGTCTCTCGTGGTTTGCCTCCCTCCCTCTCTGTTTGTAACCATTTTTCCCATTCTCTTCCCCCATGGTTTTCTGTTCAGTTGTTCAAGATCCACATATGAGTGAAAACATATGATATCTGTCCTTCTCTGACTGAATTACTTCACTCAGCATAATACCTTCCAGTTCCATCCACGTTGCTGCAGATGGCATGATCTCATTCTTTCTCATTGCCAAGTAGTACTCCATTGTACATATAAACCACGTCTTCTTTAACCATTTATCAGTTGATGGACATTTAGGCTCTTTCCATAATTTGGCTATTGTTGGAAGCGCTGCTATAAACATTGAGGTACATGTGGCCCTATGAATCAGCACTCCTGTATTCCAACACAAGATTTTTCAAATTGATGGTGGTGTGAAAGTGACATGCATTTGGTAGAAACTGCACTTGGAACTTCGATCTTTTCCCTGGCTGGTGGTAAGTGGGTACGGTCCTCTCTGGTGCTGACGGACAGGGTAGTAGCCACTCCCAGTCAGCCCTTCAATCATGAGGGTCAACAATGATATGCTGATAGCCAACTGTGGGCTAATGTACATTCTGAGCATGGTTAAGGTGGGCGGGGCTAAGCTAGGATGTTTGGTAGGTAAGGTATATTACATGCATTTTTGACTTATGATATTTTCAACTCACAGTGGGTATATTGGGACATAACCCCACTGTTAAGTCAAGCAAGATCAGTAATTGAGAAACAAATATGCAAATTATCCTTTAAAAATTTTTTTAATGTTGATTTACTTTTGAGAGAGAGTGCAAGGGAGCAGTAGAGAGAGTGGGAGACACAGACTCCAAAGCAGGCTCCAGGCTCTGAGCTGTCAGCACTGAACCTGATGGGGGGCTCAAACTCACAAACTGCAAGATCATGACCTGAGACAAAGTCAGTTGCTTAACCAGCTAAGCCACCCAGATGCCCCTGCAAATGGATTCTTTTATTGTTGGTAAAGATATTCAGATCATTTGAAGACAGAAAAATGGGGGAGGGAATGTATACAAAAACCCTGTGCTCTTCAAAGGAGGGACCAGTGCCATTAGCTGCAATTCTGACTTGACCCATTTCTCTAGCTCTGGTAGCAGCTTCCGGAATTGCAGGCAAGCATGAGGAAGTGGGAAGAGAGCCAACTGTTTTTTTTATTAAGTTTTAAATTTTAATTTCAGTGCAGTTAGCATACAGTGTTATGTCAATTTCAGGTATCCAATATAATAATTCAACAATTCTATATATTACTCAGTGTTTATCTTAATTCTCTTCACCTATTTCACCCATTCCCCCTACCACCCACCTTCCCTCTGGTATTTAGAAATAAAACAAAGGAACAAAGGAAAGGAGAGAGAGAGAGAGAGAGAGAGAGAGAGAGAGAAAGATGAACCAACTATTTTTTATTCGACAACTATTTTATTGGATTCAAGATACAGCTGCCTTTGGGAAATCAAACCCTAATCTACAGTAGAACAGGATCTAGAGGTACTTTCTTTCTTCTGGTCCTCTGGATGCATTTGATGGACAGCATCTCTGAATCCTCACAACAAGTGTCCAGGAAAGATGTCTCTTCTCTTATTGACAAGGACACTAAGGTCCACAGATATGAAGTACTCGCTTAGATAAAAGGGGGCAGGATTTGAACCTAGGTCAGGTTGATTCTAAACCTTGTGATCTTCCCAGTACTGACCAAAGGGGATAAACCTTGCACATTCAACTCATTTCATCCCACACTGAATTTTCCAAATCTCTGGACTTTGAATTTCTCTGCCAGTTATAGTCTCATTAATTCAACAATCTTTATTGATCGTCTCCGAGGTGCCAAGAACTGTGCTTTGCCCAGTAGCTTCCAGAGAATGATGAGTGA
Organism: Crocuta crocuta; assembly: GCF_008692635.1. Classification (NCBI taxonomy): domain Eukaryota; kingdom Metazoa; phylum Chordata; class Mammalia; order Carnivora; family Hyaenidae; genus Crocuta; species Crocuta crocuta. The sequence continues at coordinate 1,791,571 of NW_027532182.1, forward strand.
ACAATGATAATGATATAATTTAAATGGAGAGAAAGCAACTCCTACAGGGTGTCAGAGCTCTTTCTCAAATTGAGTTACTTTTTCGCTATTGAATAAATGGTAATTTGAAAGGCTGGTGAGCCTTCTTTTGGTGAACCAAGCCAATCAATATGTGCCATTTAAAATTCTCCTTTTCTGTGTTTCTCCTTTGAAGGCAGACTGGAGAAAATGGAAGCATTTGAGAGCTGAGAGGACTGGGCTGAATTTCTTAAAGGAGTGATTTTTTTTTTTTTGAAGCGATTTGTTTCTGAAGAATAGGCTGTCGGGGGCAAGCTAAGTGGACGGCTTTCCTGGAGACATGGGGAGACAGGGCTGCTTCTGCCTGACCACCGCTTATGGGGAAGGGGGACACAGCCCCTGCAGGGATCTGCTTAGAGACCCATCCCCCTGACAGCCGTCATAGGCATTGATCAGCCACAAAAGCAGATTTCTAGAATGGTAGGTACATTTATAGGACATACATATTCACATGCAAAGCTTGGGCTCTCTGGCTCCAAAATCTTAAAAGGTGTTATTTTCTAATCTGGTGGGAATATGAGTGACTATTTTTTCCCTCTTCCGGCTCCTCTGGAATGCCACAGTTTTCCTCTGTAGATTTTTGCCGCTTACAGTCAATAGATGTCATTCACTCTGTCTCCACATTCCCTCCACCCTCTCTGTCCCCTGTCAGTCTCTGCTTAAAGTGACAAGTTAAAATAATAACAAAAATAAAGTCTCTCTCCCGCATCTCCTTTCCCCCTCCCTCTGTGGCCCATCCCCTCCCCTCCCCCACTTCTGCCCTCCTCACAGCCTCACTAAGAATGCTGGGGGGTCCAGACGATGAAAGGAATCTCCCCTATCCTCACCCTGTGCCTGCAAATCAGATTCCCCTGTTTCCCTCGGGAAGGAGGGGGACCCAAGCGAGCACACAATGGCAGGAACCCGGTGGCATGGAACAGAAAGGCCCAATTTCCTGTTCCGGAACTCCAGGAACAGGGGACCCGAGTTAGGCTGCCAGAACCAGGGATCCAGTCTGACCTCTGAAGCACAGAGATTCGGGCACTCGCCAGTTCCTTCATTGGTCAAATGGAGAGAATCGTGCCTTCTCCACACAGGTGCGTCATGAGGCGCGTGTGAAATAAGGGACGCGGAGGTGTTCCGAAGGGGCTAAAGTTCTCTGGCGTGATTCACCGTCTTCGCCATTTCCCTCCCGTCTGGCTTCCCCGCGCCTGCGCTCACCTAGGCCTTCGCCGGCCACCCACGCCCGCGCCTGCGCTTTGGCCTCCGGTCCTCACACCACCCACGCCCGCGCCTGCGCTTTGGCCTCCCGTCCTCACACCACCCACGCCCGCGCCTGCGCTTTGGCCTTCCGTCCTCACACCACCCATGCCCGCGCCTGCGCTTTGGCCTTCCGTCCTCACACCTTCCACGCCTCCGTCCCAACTGCGCGCGAACGCCCAGCAATCTTTCCAAAGCCCACCCTTCGGCCAAGTGCACCCTCTACAAAACCTCCAGCCGGTGAAGCCTGTCAATAGGACGAGCTATTTGCCATTCCCGTAATCACTGAACAGCGAAAGGGGGATTATGCCGGTGGGCCTCATTTATTCCGACGCGCGCCTTCGCAGTGAGCGTCTTCTCCAGCCCCTGGCAGAAGGGAAGGAGTCCTGGGCAGCGGGGGAGCAGGACCCCGGGCCACAGCCACAGGGAGCCGCGTTCAGCCAGCAACCTGACGGAGCTGGGACGCTGATTTGTCTCCAGAGCCTCTGGAGGGGAGCCCTGCCTGGCCCAGACGGTAAGTTTGGTCGGCCTTGTGAGACCCTAAACAGGGACCCCAGTTGACCTACAGCGCTATAATAAATGGGTATCATTTCGATCTGCTAAATGTTTGGTAATTCGGTAGCAAGGTCTTAGGGGAAGCTGCTGCAACAAAATATCGTGACATGGCTGGGTTCAACAACAGGAATTTATTTCCCATGGTTTTGGAAGGTGGGACGTCTAAGATCGGGGTGCCAGCACGCTCAGGTCCTGGTGAGGAATCCCCCACATGGTAGAGAGAGGTCGTCTCTCTGGCATCTCTTTTTATGGAGCACCGATCCCATTCATGAGGTCTCCCAAAGGCCTCACCACCAAACGCCATCACACCGGGACTGGGTTTCAATCTATGGACTGTGGAGGGATATAAACATTCAGTCTTTTACGTGCAGCAATAGAGAAGTTATACACTTGGTATATCGAAGGCTTAAGAGTTCTCTAATCCACCTGTCACATGTGAGCTCTGGGTGTGCGGTTTGAATCTGGATGCAATCAACTTGCTGCCGAGTTAAGTGGCATCTGGTTCTTCCATTTCCTCGTCTATATATTTAGGATATTTACAGAACCTTTCTCGTGAGATTTTTGGGAGGATTAAATGAGAGAACCCAACAGAGCACTTAGTACAATATCCAACAAAAAGTAAATGCTGCATACATTATTTTTTCTTTGTACTGTGCTTACATTCTCTGCAGACATTCCCTTTAAGTCAAATGGGCTTATTTATTAACCTGGGAAAAATACACTTTTCTAGGCTTACATCATACTTCCTTCCCTTACTCTACCCCTCAAATACCCATCTGTCCAGGTCTTTCTCTGATTCCTTCCTCCTCTGTGAAGCCCTCCCCGACCCCTCCAGCTCATAGTATCTATACTAAGTTCCAGAGTCCCAGAGGCTGGTGCAAATCCTTAGACCATCTCATACCTAATCACTTTAAATGATTTTTTTTTAGTATAAAAGAAAAATGCCTGTTTGTTAGAGATAAGTGGGGAAATCTACAAAAGTTCAAGGCAGGCAGTAAGTCACCTACTGCCATGACTAATAATATTTCCTACTCGTCTTCTTGTTTTTGTTGATTGTGTATATATAAGCACATATGTACACAGTTGCCTTTGTGAGACTAAATCTCTGCCCCAGCCCACCCAGGGCATCCATCTGCTGGAGGAGAGATTAGGATTTGTTCATAGAAGGAATTCAGAGAGAAAAATACAATGTGACATTCAGCTTTAATCATGCAAAATAGGATCATGCCAGAAACCAGGGCATTTGGTGGGGGGGGCTGGCTTTATTATTTTTTTTCTTAAATAGTTTATTGTCAAGTTGGTTTCCATATAATACCCAGTGCTCATCCCAACAAGTGCCCTCCTCCATGCCCATCACCCCCTCCTGCTCCCCCCACACCATCTGCCCTCAGTTTGTTCTCCGCATTCAAGAGTCTCTCATGGTTTGCCTCCCTCCCTCTCCCCAACTATTTTCCTCCTTCTTCTCCCCCATGGTCCTCCATTAACTTCCTCCTAATCCACCTATATGTGCAAACATATGGTAGCTGTCCTTCTCTGCCTGACTTATTTCGCTCAGCATAACACCAAGGTCCATCCATGTTGCTACACATGGCCAGATTTCATTCTTTCTCATTGCCATGTAGTATTCCATGGTATAGATAAACCACATCTTCTTGATCCATTCGTCTGTTGATGGACACCTAGGCTCTTTCCATGTTTTAGCTATTGTGGAGAGTGCTGCTATGAACATTGGGGTACATGTGCCCCTATGCATCAGCACTCCTGTATTCCTTGGGTAAATTCCTAGCAGTGCTATTGCTGGGTCATGGGGGAGTTCTACTGTTAATTTTTTGAGGAACCTCCACACTGTTTTGCAGAGAGGCTGCACCAGTTTACATTCCCACCAACAGTGTAGGAGAGTGCCTGTTTCTCCACATCCTTGCCAGCCAGCATCTATAGTCTCCTGACTTGTTCGTTTTAGCCACTCTGACTGGCATGAGGTGGTATCTCAGTGTGGTTTTGATTTGAAACAATGCTCAGCATCCCTTATCATCAGAGAAATACAAACCAGAGCATATAAGAGCCGTTTTAGCCAAGGTTCCTACACTAGTCTCATATGTCTGCTATAACAAATTAGCACACATTTAGTGGCTTAAAACAACACAGATTCATTCTCCAACAGTTCCAGATATCAGAAGTGTGCAGTGAGTCTTATGGACCACAAAGCGTTGTTAGGGTTCCTTCTGGAAACTCTGGGGGAGGCCAATCCTTTCCTCTTTGAGCTTCTAGACTAGCCCACATTCCTTGGTTTATCACTACACCTCTCTCATGTCTGCTTCCATCCTGACATCATGTTTTCCTGACGTTGACCTTCCTGCCTCGCTCTCCTAAGGATCCCTGTGATCACATTGGGCTCACCTGGATGATCTAGGATAATTTCCCCGTCTCAACATGTTTAACTTAATCCTATTTGCACAATCCATTTTACTACATAATGTAACATAGTCACAGGTTCTAGGGATTAGGACATAGACATCTTTTGGGGGCCACTATTCTGCCTACCACTTTACCCTAGAGAATGGAGCCTGCAGCAGGAATTATGTGCTGATGGCTTTACTGGGCTGTATAAACCTAGGGCAGTAAGAGTGAGGAAAAAGCGGAGGAAAGCAGCAGATCTCAAAGCAATGCAAGGCAGTGATTACTGAGCTGACCTTGTCTCAGGATGAGCTGAGAAAAGCAGGTTGTCAACAGGAGAATTGTTCGGCCACGTGGAAGTCTCCAGGCACGTTATATGGAGAAACTGTGTCTGGGAAAAGTCTGTTCAGAAGGGGGTGAGGCGGAATGTATCTGCCAATTTCCCTCCCATCTCTTATTTCCCACGGATCAAAGTCTGCCCCATGTGGTGTTAATCTCAGCACATTTCTGAGTGGCATCATTTGGGCCCCTTTGAGAATTATTTGGAAAACCAGATCCTCTGCCCTTTGCTGTGATGCTGTATCTGAGTCTGGAAGTGACAAGAGGAACCAGAGACACTGGTCATGCACTTGATCCATCTCTAGAGGAACTACAGAGGCATGATGGCCAAGACAGAGCGATTGGCTGAGGGCTGTGAGTCTTATGGGCCACAAAGCGTTGTTGCGGGTGAAGCCAGCAGAATCTGAGAAAGCAGGTGAAGTCAGGAGGGTCTGAGGACATACCAAAGGTGTATCTGGCACATTCCAGCCCTGAAATCCCCTCAGGTCCGTAATCTGCTCCCATTACATTCTCTTCCATAGTATATGAGGCACGGAGTTGTTTTCTGAGAACCAGATGCCCTCATTCCTCCCTGAGAGGGCGGGTAAAAATGTAGTCCTTTCATGGTCAAGGCCAGCCTAAATTGCCAGCAAAACGGAAGGCAAGATTAAGAGAACAAGTGACAGCCTCCACTGTGCTTGGCCCAAGGCCATGGTGACACTCCTCACCTCCACCTTCTCTCATGCTCGGCCCGTACCTCTCCTTGCCTACATTTCTGGACCTAGGTATGCCACGTCCAGTTCAACGGGAGAAGATGATTGGGCCTCAGAATGTACGATCTTCTCTCCAGGGTGCCTTCCTTGGTGTTGCAGCTCCAGTCTGGAGGTTGGCTCTGTTACGTGTCAGAAACTAAGTTAGGTCATCCCTCTCATGCCCACTGCATAGGATGGGGCAGCAAGATGTAGGGGGCCTTTGCATCAGGCGCTGCCTTTTCAGTTCAGTTGGCAACAGTTAGTTAGATCAGTTTCAGTCACACTTCCCTGTTGCTTCACGGCACAGCACCAAACAGCTCTGCAACCAGGAATTATCAGCAGATACACAGAGAAGTGGAAGGGAGTTCCGGGACCTGTGAGGAGCCCTGGGTGTTTCAGAGTGAGCCTAAGGCTGGGAAGCCGAGAGGGGGGAAGAAGCTATTACAACAAAATTAATTTAGCCGTAGGTACCATTTACTGAGCACCCGTGTGCCCAGAGCCATACGGGGCCCTCTTCTCAAATAGTTGATAGGAAAAACCACATCGAAGTAACCACAGGATCTAAGAGAAAAATTGCCTGCACTCCAGTCACCTAATTAAATCAATATTTTTATTTTTTTCCCCACACACATATAGTGCTTCTTATTCATTACAACGTCATAGATCTCACTTAGGATATTAATTCCCACCACTTTGCTTTAATTTTTGTCATAAATAATGTTTCTATTTTGTGAAAATCACGGTTTATCTCTTTCCCCCGACTTTCTCTCCCCCCACCCCCGACATTGTAACCAGTATTAACAGCCTGAAAATATCTCCTACATCTTTCTCCATGTTCATTTAAATTAGCCATAGCGAGGGATGCCTGGGTGGCTCAGTTGCTTAAATGTCTGACTTCGGCTCTGGCCATGATCTCCCAGTTCATGAGTTCGAGCCCCGCATTGGGCTCTGTGCTTGCTGACAGCTCAGAGCCTGGAGCCTGCTTTGGATTCTGTGTCTTCCTCTTCTCGCTGCCCCTCCCCTGCTCACACTCTGTCTCTGTCTCTCTCTCTCAAAACTAAATAAATATTTTAAAAATAATAAAATAAAATGGCCATAGTAACAATAACAGCAAAGATCCACTGAATACTTATTACCAGGGAGACACTGCTTTTACAGCATTTTGCCGGGCACCTGCTGCAGCCCTTTGACCCTCCCTTCAGCTATATGATGGAAGCCCCAGTGTCCTCCTCATTTAGTGCATGATGAAACCAAGGCCCAACATAAGCAAAATATTCAAAGATATGAGCACACACAGAGACATAAACCAAGGAAGTCTTTTTCTCATTGAAAGAAGATCCAGAGAAAAAGTGAAACAGTGGCTTATCAAAGACTGTACATCACTGTCAGGCCTCCAGATCAATAGATCCAGTTCTAACTCATTTTTTAGGAGCAACACAACGTCCCATTGTATGAATGCACCATCATTTATTGGCCCTACTGATAGGCATTTATGTTGTTTCCTTTTTTTTTTTTTTTTGGCCACTACAAACGATGTAGCAATAAATAACCCAGAATATAAATCATTAGGTACTAGTGTTTTTATTTCTCTAGGGTAGAGGCTATGGACATTAGTGCCAAATCTGGAATCCTCCATATGAAATGACAGGCACAGCCATGAGCCGACCCAAAGCATCAGACTCTTGAAATAGTGTGCACTCCACCAAGGTCATGGAGAGCAGATATACCGTATATGTGGTCAAAGGGATAATAGGCAAAGAAGACACACAGCACAGGAGGCCCGGAGTCAGGGCCCAGGTTGCACATGTACTTCAGGCAATTCGCGGCTTCCTCAGATATCGCTGGACATGCGCACAGAGCTCAAGCAGTCTTGCTGCCCTGAGTACCAGGCTTCTACCTGCAAGTCCCAGAGGGCTCATTCCAAAGAAAGAAAGGAGATAAAACAATGAAACCACTCCTCTCTCCCTTCTGCTTTCCCTGGGAGCCCTGGTCATGTGCTGGGGGACCCACATTCAGCTCTGCACCAGGTACTACGTATGGCCTTAGAGTTGTGTCACTGGGTGGGGGTAACATCCTGGTGGGGAGAAATGGAATAAAAGATAAGAGAGGCAACAAATAGCGATTAGAGTGAGAGAATAGATGCTCTTGACCTGCCTATGGGCAGGGGAAAATATTTAAATACAATTTACAATGGTCTGATATTTAGAAAAACAGATGTTTATATTTAAGTCAGAAAGCAAAAGAAAAAAAGAAAAAGAAAGAAAGAAAGCATCTTCAGGTAACCATATAATTTAAAAAACTGAGTACAGTCACTTAAAGGATTCTTTTTCTTGCATAACAAAAAGCCCAGAGATAGACAGCTGCTGGGTCAACAGCTTGGCAATGTCAGGCCCGTTGTCACAGTGCAGTTTCTGGGTCAAAGGGAAGATGCGTTGGCAATTTTGCTAAATGTTCCCAGATTCTCCTGGATAGGGATCATACCATTTAAAATAGAACCTATTTCATAGATGAAAGATAAATATTCCTAATGGATAAAGATCTTCTAAACGTTGAGAATAAGACCCCTGTGGAAAATTGGGCAGAGCATATGAGCCGTTTGTCAGGGGAAGGGATGTGCATGACCCCTAAATATGCGGGAAGAGGCTCAACTTCTCAGAATATGAAAAAAGCAAGTTAAAACTATATGAGATATCATTTCCTTCCTATCAGATTGGCAGAAATCCAAGGTCTGACAATATGTTCCATTAACTAAAACTCCCAGAAACAGGTTCTCATAAGTTGCTGAAATATAAAAGGATACAACCCCTTGGAGAGGAATTTGGACCATCTAGAGGAATTACAAATTCACCTACCTTTTAACATAGCAATTCCACTTTTGGCATTCAGCTCAAAAGGTAAACTGGTGGGGCGCCTGGGTGGCTTAGTCGGTTAAGCGTCTGACTTTCGCTTGGGTCATGATCTCGCGGTTCGTGGGTTCAAGCCCTGTGTCGGGCTCTGTGCTGACTGCCAGCTCAGAGCCTGGAGCCTGTTTCAGTCTGTGACTCCCTCTCTCTCTGACCCTCCCCTGCTCACGCTGTCTCTCTCTCTCTCTCTCCTAGAAATAAATAAAACATTAAAAAAAAAAAGTAAACTGGTAAAAATATAAAATGAGATAGCACAGGGCTATTCACTGCCAATCACTGTAATAGTATAAGAATGGAAACAACCCGATGTTCATCAGGAGGGCCACTGGTTAAATACATATGGTGCATTCATACATCTGAGTATGATAAAACTCTGAAAATAAATAAGAAGGATCTCTATATACTTCTGTGAAAGCGTTTCCAGGAAACATAGTTAAGAAAGGCAAGTTATAGAACTATTTATGGTATGCCATCTTTCATTTAGGTAAGGGGGGTATATGAATATACAAACATATTTGCTTATCTTATCAATAGGTAATAATGGAAGGATAAACCAAAAACCAATAAGAATGGGGAGAAGGAGCAGGAGAGGAGGGCACAGATGGCACCTAGACTTAACTGCACGGAATATGTTGTATAATTTTGAGTTTGAAGCCATGTAAACGTTTTAATTCAAAATTAAATAAGGGTGACTGGGTGGCTTAGTCAGTTAAGCATCTGACTCCTGATCTCAGCTCAGGCCATGAACTTATGGATGAACATGAGATGGAGCCCCATGTTGGGCTCTGCTTGAGATTCTCTCTCCCTTTCTCTCAAAATAAATAAATATTGTTTTATAAACTTTTTAATGTTTATTTTCATGTTTGAGAGTGCTCTGGTGGGGGAGAGGCAGAGAGGGGGACAGAGGATTCTACTTGGGCTCTGTGCTGACAGCAGAGAGCCTGACGTGAGCTGGAACTCACGAACTATCAGTTCATGACCTGAGCCGAAGTCAGACGCTTAACCAGCTGAGCCACCCAGGCACCCCAATAAATAAATATTTTTAATAACGAAAGTAGTTAAAAGTAAAATTAAGTAAAGATGAAAAGAAGATTTATAGAAGTTGGGGAAATGGAAATGATAATAATTGTACATTAGATTGGTAGTATAGGCACCCAAAGAAGAATTATTGCAAATGACTCCGGAAAACTGTATTTTGGCAGTAGATCCTTAATGGGATCTATCCTAAGGACTGAAAAGAACCATGAGGAAATCTTAAACTATATTCAGTGGTATGTAGATTAGATTATTTCTAGAATGATAATAACCCCAAGTCTTGAGAGCTTTTCAACCACAAAAGTTTCTTTTTTCTCCACACTACATGGTTATTGCATGTTAGCTACAGCTCGGATCTGTGTCCTCTTCCCTCCGTGACCCAAGTCGGGGAACAGTGTCTGTCTGGAATATTTGCCACTTATTGAGGCTGAAGAAAAAGATACTCAGGCCCTTAAAACCGCTTCCTGGAAGTCACCACCACTCCTCTTCCATCTGATTTTATTGGTCAAAGAAAGTCACATACTCTGAGTTCAAAAAATCAGGGATATATTTCTCTCTCAGCAAAAAGCACTGCAGAGATTGGCACCACGTGTGAGTAAGGATTGATATGGTCTGACACGGAGAGCCAGGTGATTAGTATTTTGATTTTGAAACTACCACATTCATCCTGTAGAATCAGCAAATAAGCATGTTCCTTAATGTGACCACAAACCAAGCTTTTCAGCTTAACAGACTCAAGTATAAACCCAAAGAAGACCCTGTAATCTTCCATTTTAATTAGAAATACCAATATGAACTCATAATTTAATTCTAAAAGAGAGAGAACTCTCCTAGCTGCCTAGGTGTATTCTCCTAGCAGTGAATACATCCAATGCTGAAACTGTGATCTAAGTACATTTCCTTTTGAAAGAAACTACGGTATACCTGATCTAGTCTATGTGAACCCCAGACCTGCTCCACCTGGCTTACCCCCATCACTCCAGGCCTCAGTCATTCGCCTCACTCCCTGGCCAGAGCTCGCCTGTGTTGCCTCCCACTATTTCTGTGATTGCAAAGACATGGTCACTGTCACTGTGACTATGGCCACCAGAGTGAGGAGAACCCTTTGCATCCCTGGCTGGGACAGACAGTGATGCATCTACACACTACCTGAGTTGGACCCGCAGAAGTTATGGCTTCCCCATCAGCTGTCTGGGGGGCTCAGTTAGCACCACCTGGATGTCTCAGGGTGTAGCACCATTTAGCACAAATATCAAGTGAATATATGCGGTACGAAGAAAAACTAGATATTTTGTTTGCCCTTCTTTCTTCCTGGTGGATTGTTCAGAACCACAGCCGTTTCTGGTGATGTCCAGTGACCCCAAGTGGTTTTGCGAGCCTCGAGCCAGCTCAGCAGTGACCCTTTGTGTTTACTCTCCCTTCTTTCCTGCCGCTCTCCCATTTTTCTGTCTCTCTTGCTTTCCTGGCACTGCGCACCCCAATGAATTGTTAGAGTATGAAGGTCTATACCACATTCTATTTTGTAGCAAAATTAGGCGAAGACAGTTGTTACTAGAAGTGACTGTTAAGAAGCCAGCTCTCAGGGCGCCATGTGGCATTAGCTTGTCCCCCTGACTGAATGCAGTAAGTCACCCACTGCTATCGGTTAGCGAAACCCTGATAAGGAGAGCAATCACAATTACTAAAGTTGGCACCTGCGGTTAATTGTTATGAGGTGAGGTTTTCAATTATCAGGTGGCTGGTGAACTTAATTAATAAAGGGGTGATAATAATTATAATATATATATAACAATTATAAAGACTGGCACGAGAAACTGCTTTTGAGGGCATTGGAAACTTTAAAAAAGAAACTAATAATTCCAGATGGTTCATTGCCACCTTATGGTACACTGTGGAAGCCAGAGGGCCTACATGGCAGCCTTAAAGTATTCATCTTCTACCACCCATGGGCAGACTATGCTTAAACATCAGATCCAGGATCTGATTATAAAGGCTAAGAACTATCAAAGATACTAAACGTGCAGCCATGATCAATTTCCTATGTTAAAGCCAGAACCAGATAGAAAAAGAATGGGGTTCAGGACCAGGCACTGGGGGTTCAGGATGGAGAACACTGGTTGGATGAGCTTGAGAGTCTTAAATCTCAACATTTCTCAGACTTACCCTGGCTGGAAAAAAGCCCAGCACCTTTATCAGAGGAGAACAGACTCCCCTTTTCTGTATACTGGAATATTCCATGACCTTATCTGTAGCAAGTGCCTCTCAGAATGAATCTTGGTCTTCTGAAGATGCTCTTCTACTTACCTTATTGTTCATTGGCTGATAACTAGGATCAGATCTCGACATACCCTGAATGGGGAAGTATAATCCCCACCCCAAGAGGAAATTACCTACACCCAAAATAAATTCCAGGAACTGGTTGAGTTGTACCAGCAGGGATCAGGAGACACATGTGCAGGTGGATCTTAAGGATATTACATATGCAGAAGAGGCAGAACACATGGCCAATGATATGAAGTCACACACCTATCACTTGGGACCCAAAGTTTTGACAAGGGTATTGGAGCTAGTGTAGTTACCCAGAAACTTGGCTCCTTGACACTTGGACATGTCAATGACCTACAGTAAATGAGGTAATGATGTCAGAACTGCTTTGGCAGAATATTAAAGGAGACACAAGATTCAGGAAAATCCCAATGGTAGAATGGACTAATAAGACCTGAACACCCATCACCTGACTGTGTGCTTCTGGAGGACACAGACAGTGGTTCACTCACTAGAGCTATGGAGATCTCTCTTGTGAGAGGTCCACCAGCATCTCTGAAAGCCAGTTGACAATGGAAGATAATACTGTGGAACTAGGCTTTCTAATTCCAATAGGAACAATGGGATTCTGGAATCGCAAAAACCACGTAGCAGCACTTAACATCAGAGCCAAGAGGCATTATTACTGTAATTGACAGGAAGTCCAGTGTGGCATTCAGTGTGCCTTGACATACAGGGATTTGAGGCATTGGCTAATAGGTCATGGTGTTCCCAATGGCGAGGCAGATGAATAAGAGTGTTTCTCAAATGTTTATAATGAAAAAGTACTGAGCAGTGGAGAGCAGAATGCTAATTTCAGCAGCCACAATGGAAAATACCTGACCCTGACTCAGTACTGACCAGTCACGTCGACAAACCATAGGAGGAGGGATTGGGTCCCCCTGAAGGAGGATCCTGTGATGCCATTTCAAGTATACATGGTAGATTCTCCAGTCTTTCCCCCAAAGAGACCTATTGTCCATACACAGGGAGGAAAGTCTAAGGACCCACGCCTTATTTCACTTGTTCCCAATGAAAACTCTGGCCACAATGCACACATGAAATGCACATCCTTAACAGATTCCTTGCATTGGTTCCCTGGCCAATAGGGTGGAAGTCCTTTTGATGGGAAAGGCCATGTGGAAACTATCCTTTTTCTTGGCCAACATAGTAAACCCGAAGCAATATAGCATTTTGAGAGGGATTACAGATCACTGTGACCCTTGAAGAAAGAAAGGATACAGGGATAGCAGCTCCCATCACATCTGTGTCCAGTGCACATTTCCAGCCTTTGCAAAAGCCAGACGAATCTTGGAGGGGGGGGGGGGGG